>NC_133537.1:22848464-23152683 GCF_048544455.1 Silene latifolia | reverse complement strand
AAAGTACGAGAAGGTTAGGAGTATGAATTGAACATGTCTTTGGTGAATATGTTGAACGTATATGGTGGATAAATATGTGGTATGATGGATGAATTAGTGGAAAAGATGAATCATCGTGGTAGTAACATTTGAATAGGGGACTTGATGTCATGTATTTGTGATTTTGTTTACGAAAAGTGATAGAATAAAAACATGTGGGTAAGTCATAATTGGCAAGTTAGATAAGCTAAGTGCATGATGAATGTTGTTGTTTGGCTTTTGAAAATAGTAACATATGATTATGAATACTGGTTATGAGTTTTGGGTTGTTTTGTTTAACTTGGTTGTTGTTTAAGTTGTTTGGAAGTAAAAATCAAATAATTATGTCGTCTGATTCAACAAAGTTGTCTTTAAACTGTTATAACTTGAGATGCGTAAATGATTTTAATGTGATTCCAATTGGAGGTGATAGCTTGTTCTTTTACGATTCTAACGATAGGTCACACGTCCAAAACGACCAAGAAATGAGTGAGTTATGACTGTTTTCTAAAACTGAACAAAGTCTTGAGAATTGGGGTACTCGATCGAGTATCCTTGGTACTCGATCGAGTAAGGGGGCACTCGATCGAGTACCTTAGCTACTCGATCGAGTAGCCCTGGTAATTTGTTTTACGTGCTTCTGATCTTCACCTACTCGATCGAGTAAGTCCCTTACTCGATCGAGTGGCTCAGACTCGATCTAGTGACCCCTATTTTGGGTCACATGTTAATCTTTTGACTTCGTTGCATATTATGTTTAATTCAAAGGCGTTATTTTGCTTCTTTATGCATTGTTTTACATGTATGTTGGTCTTGACGCGTAAGTTACCCAATTTTGTGGTGTAAAGAGTGGCACCTATGATGAGTATGAGTTCGGTGGGGAGGACATGATTTATATGTGTTGGGATTAGTAAGACTTAATTGAGGCATAGAGCATGTTGTGTGAGACGAGATGAGTGACATGATTGTATGTTGAGTAATGAAAATGTAAGTGAATGTGGGCAAGGCATGATGTAAGTTTAAGGAACGTGAGAATGAAAAGATTGAAAGAAAGGATGTGGATAGTAGCAACCTGAGATGTATAATAAATTATGGAGGGAGATGGCTAGAAATAGTGTTGAGTAAGAACATATGTAATGAAAAGTCGTTTGGAAATAGTGGTATATAGCGAACTTAATGGGACATGTCGCGACGTGGATTTGCAGGTAGTGACTGAGTTTGGAAATTTGTGTTATCGAGAGACGAAACTACTGTGTGATTTCCTTGGGTAATTAACGGTATTAAATGAATTATGATTTCTAGAGATGTAAAAAGGGAGATGCAATTGTTTGAACATTAAACGTTAATTCTATGGATAGATTAGTGGCAAGTGTGAGTGATAGCATAATAAGAGAAGATCCATGGTAAGAAAGAGTGGGATGATGTCGGTAGAAAATAATGGAATTTGAGTTTTGGAGCAACGAAAGGGTAACTGGATTTCTAAAGATTTAGCTAGAAGGAATAAGGAGTTGAACTATTAATTGGTATTATTGAGTGTAAAGAGAAAAGAAGGATAAAAGTAAGCTGAGGAAAATATTCACCGGAGTTATGTGATATAAAGGTAAGGAATCATCGAAATGTGTGATATTATCATGAGGATGTTAGTTAATGGTTATATGGGAGCTTCAGGACAACATGTTTAATAATGAGTTTCGAGAAATTAAGGAAAGTAAGAAGTTAGTAGAATATCTGCATGATATGAGATTTTGGTGGAAAAATGGATGATGATTCAATTAAGGAAAATATTGGGAAGAATGTTGAGGTAATTTTGTTCATGGATTCGATGTTCGTTGTTTGGGATGTTAACCAAAGATAGAAAAGAAATCATGATGTTTAGAGATGAGTGAAGAGGTTTGATGTCCTGGACGTGGTAGTGTTATGGTCTTTGACTAGTGGTTAAGGTTAAGGGTATATTAGAAAAGTGGCAATTCTAAAGAGGCTGATTTTGTAAAGACGGAATTGATAAAAGTATGGTTGTCAGGAAGTATAAGACATAGTCTTAGGAGGTGGTTTCTCATAATGAGTGTTAGCCGTATGGTTATGTATGGCGAAGGTCTTGGTGATGCGAATGGAAGAATGTGATGAGGGGCATGCGAGTTAAGCTCGGACAACAGGTAACCTTTGTTGAGTGGTAACTTACGTGGTCAGGATTGACTAGTTGGTTGTGATTACGGGTCTATGATATGTGTAAATGTTTGTGTGAGGTTCTGACCTCACAAGAAGTGGTATGGTGTGATAATTATAAAGCTGTTTTATGAATGTTCTGTAATATATATGTTGGACACGGTAGTTTAATTGAATGATATCCAAAAAGGTAATAATTTGATTAATTTGACATGGCTAGTTATAATTTTATGTGTATTAATAACACATGTGTATTCCGTGAAATGGTAGAGATGATGTTCATGAGATGCTTATCTGTTTAATTCATATAATATGTTGCGTTGTGATTGAGTAAAGTGGATTTGAGTAAGTTTTCTTGTCCGAAAGGTTATTTCCGAGTCAGTATTTATGGAATTGTATGTAGCTGTGATGTCTATTGATGTGGTTGTGGTGCCTCCGGTGGTGATCCGGGCACGGTATTTAGTATTGTGATGCGGGTATTTTCGCATTGTGGTGTGGTCTGTTGGTGGCGGTGTTGTGATGCCGTCACCGGTTGTGGTGGAGTAGGCGGGATGATTATGATACGAGTTTTCGAAAGTGCATACCAGTTATACATAGATTGTTGTTTTGTTTCTTTGTTGTTCTTTGTGAGTTTTGGTTGAACATGTAGACAGTTGTCTTGCTTATTGATGTTTTCTTTACCAGGTTAAGTTAAGAATGAGGTAGAGTATGATATGAAATAGAGTTGAATATGTTTTCGTTGTTGTCATGGTATAGTGATGTTCTATTGATGGGACACGGTTGTGAGAGGTTGTTCTGATAATTTTGATCTTGTTCTAGATAAGGCTTTAGTAGACATGGTAATGGAAAATGATTCGTGGAACATGTGTCGTAATGATCTGAAAGCGGCAGGTAGTTCATAATCTTTTGTTGGGACAATGAGTGTAGGGTGTTGGGGGAATTAGTGTCATATTAAGTTATGTATGAGTTTTGCGGTAATGAAGGAAAGAACTTGAGGATCTAGTGTGAGTATAAGTAACGAGTGTGGATCGGGAGTTATGCTTCTGGAAGATAAGTGCTTTACATAGCGAGGTATGTTGGTTTGCATGATAATGGAGAGTTAGTATGGTGATTTTGCTACGAGCCTTATGGTATAGGTTAGGGGTGTGCAGATTGATTTGAAGTATGAGAACTGTTGAAGTAAGAGAGCCTTGAGAAATAGGAGTGATTATGGAAATGAGGTTATAGGCAGTTATCTTTGACATATGGTGGTGATGAGGATAATGAGATAATATAGCTAAGGGTTTAGTATTAGTGAGTTACGAGGACGTAACATTTGTCTTAAGAGGAGTAGGATGCAATAAAAGAGAGTTTCATGGTGGTGCATGCGGTAATATAATTGGAAGTAGAGTGTTAGCGTAGCGTAAAGGAGGGATTTGTTTTGTGGACAATATCGATAAAAGGCCATGGCCGTGCTTGTAGTAGTGTGATGCTTCAGAGTGTGGGAATATTTTATATAGTGTTGACAGTTGAAGGATGATGTTATGAGTCTGAGTAAACTTCGAGGACGAAGTTCCTTTTAAGGGTGGTAGAATGTAACATTCCGTTTAATGTCTAGGAGTGTCTTGATTTTGGATTTGATAGTGGATGATATTATGGAGCTAGCAGTGTTAGTGGATGGTGGTTGGTTATGTATGAAGTTGGTGTCGTGAGAGATATATATGTGGTGGATACGATATCGTGAGTCATGTTAAGGAAGTAAACATAGTTGGTGGAGTGGGTGTTAAGAGTTCATGTTTTATGTTTGGTCGAGTTGTTGAGTTCTTAGTTATGTTGTTGTGTCCGGGTCGAGTTAGTATGGTTGTTTTTGAGTATGGGTTGAACTTCGGGGACGAAGTTCTTTTTAAGGAGGGAAGACCGTAATACTCCGTATTTATAAGTCTTGGGGTACTCTATCGAGTAGGCCTTACTCTGTCGAGGAAGGGTAAGTTGCGTTTTAGAAAAGTTTCGACTGTAGGGTACTCTATCAAGTAGCCTTAGGTACTCGATAGAGTAAGGAGGTACTCTATCAAGTAGCCTTAGGTACTCGATAGAGTAAGGGGTACTCTATCAAGTAGCCTTAGGTACTCGATAGAGTAAGGGGGTACTCTATCAAGTAGCCTTAGGCACTCGATCGAGTAGGGGGTACTCGATCGAGTACCTTGGGTACTCGATCGAGTGTCAGGTTTTACGGGGAGTTTTCTCGGGTTTTGTTAATTATGCGATTAAGGTATTTAAACATAATCGTCATTGTTTTAAATCACTTTTGCAAAACCTAAAACCCTGTTTAAGAGAGAAAGCAACCAGTTCATCTTCCTAATCGCATTCTTAGCAATTCCCGAGTTCGACGGTCGGTTCTTGTCGTTATTCGTATCGTTGAGTTCCTTGCGTCGAGGGTAAGCTTTTAATATAATTTTTATAGTGTTTTGTTAAGTTTGGTTAAACCCTAATTTAGAGATTGGGGGTTTTGTGTGTAGTATGTGATGTGTAGTCTCTATGTGTTATATGATAGGAGGAGGGTTCGTAGAAGAGGCTTTTTGATACAAAATTTGTAGATACCGTCTGCTTGTTGTGCTTTCCGGTAGGATTTCCTACTCGCATTAGTCCCATAATGGGATATTGGTGATGTCTTTGTAGTTAATTGTTTGATATGATGGTTGTGATTGTGATTGTGATTGTGATTGGTTGTCTATGGTTCTCGAGATGCGTTCTCGAGCGAGTGGGGTCACTTGCGGGAGTGACTTCACGCCCTAGTTTCGCCCTTCGTGGAACCCGCCACGGAAGGGGATGTGCACATTAATGGGACAGGGTTATCGCTCGGTATGATGAGCGGGGCTTAGGTGGGAACGGCTGCGGTCCCCCATCGGGTAGTCCCAAAGGGACGATCGGATTGAGATGATGGGGATTGGTTGGTGGTGTGTGTGTGTGTGTGACATTACTTGTCTGTTTGTCTTATGATTGATATATATATATAAGTTGTGTGATTAGTATTGACCCCGTTTAAATGTTTTAAAAACTGTGGTGATCCATTCGGGGTGGTGAGCGATTGTTGCGGTATATCTTGGATACGCGTGGGATCTAGCTGGGGATGGAGTCATCACATATCAGAGTCTTTAGTCTTCCGCTGTGTTTATTAGAACAGTTCCTTTCAGTTGGTTTATAGTTTGAGGACAGTTGTATTTTGCTTACAGTTGGTTTTGTAATGTAATCACTTAAACTTATTTAATAAAGTATGTTTCTTCATTGTCTTATGATTATCATGCCTCGGGTAACCGAGATGGTGACATCCTCATACCTGAGTGGTCCTGATAAGGCACTTGGAGTATGGGGGTGTTACATGAGTCACTTGCGGGAGTGGCTTCACGCCCTTGATTCGCCCCTTGTGGAACCCGCCACAAGAGGGGATGTGCACATTAAGGAACTTTGGTTTGCGCTCGGTATTGATGAGCGGGGCTTAGGTGGGAACGGATGCGGTCCCCCACTGGCGGTGTGGATTACTGGTTGCGGTCGTAATCTGGCAGGACTAGACCTTCAGGGTAGTCAGGTGATTGGTGATGTGACGATGTTGGAGGATTATATGTATTGTTGTTATTGCCTTCTCTTATATTTTGTAATCAGTAGCTGATCCCGTTTAATTATTTTAAAAACTGTGGTGATCCATTCGGGGATGGTGAGCAGTTATTGAGCAGGTATGATATGGATGCGCGAGGGATAGCTGGGATTGAGTCACCACGAGTCGTTTAGAGTCTTCCGCTGTGTCACCAAACTTTACATTTGTTTTAGTTGGTTTTGGATTTGGAACAGTTGTATCTCTTTTAACAGTTTTTGGTTTTTGTCATGTATCGCGTTAACTTATCTATTAAAGTACGTTCTTTTATGGTCAATTTGATATACATTACCTCGGGTAACCGAGATGGTAGCACTTCCATGCATTAGGTGGTCTTGGTAAGGCACCTTGGTGTATGAGGGTGTTACAAAGTAGTATCAGAGCGACTGTTTTGGAACTTGTAACTAATGAATCTAATGAACATAGAGAGTCAAACTAAAATGAACCCGGGTAGGAGTTGTTAGAAGCTAATGGAAAGACTTGGGAGACGTCCTAAAGTCGCGAACTCGCCCTACAACTTTGAACCGGTCAGTAAAGGAGTGTCATGGGATCGCTATGTGTTTACTAATATGTTATATGAAAATGTTGGATGAATGATTGTGGTGGAATGGAGAATGTGGTGGAAAAAGGGGAAGTAGATTTATATGATAAAATGTTGTGGTTAAAGCATGTTGCATGATTGTAGATACCTCATTTCTGCACCTCCCGCAAATCACCCGGTGATGATTGGGCCGCATGTTTGGTACGCAGAACGATTTATGACAGTTCATAAGTTTATCGTCAAGTGATCGCTCAAACACTTATTGATGGGGCATATTCTGCACCGCTGACCAAGTCAACATATTGAGCAAGGTCAAAGATATCCACAGCAAGTCAACGGCTTAGGCAGCCTAGCCGATGCAGTCCATCGGCCTGTCAGCCGGGGTCTCGGCATGGCAACCTGCCAACCGGGACACATACCCGCGTACTCACATCCAAGACCCCTCGGCGGTGAGTCAACAGGGCCCGCCGGCCTGCCATAGGTCCCTCGGCCGAGGGGTAGATCAGTCTTTCCACCTGCTAGCCACTTGGCCACTTGGCCACTACGTGACAAAAGGTGAAAGCCTATAAATACTCCTCAACCTTCATTGAGGAAAGGATCCCAACATATACACAACTAAACCTAAATACACTATTCATCTGGTAACATCTTCCTTATCTCTCTACATTATACATTCAGCCAAGCAACAACTTATCCTTTAAGTTTACTGACTTGAGCGTCGGAGTGAGTACGCTTGGCACAAAGCCAAGCCCTCAGTTCGTTCTTTGTTGCAGGAGAGACCGAGAGGAACGATTAAGACCAAAGGAGAATCCAACTCAAGACATCATTCAACAAGCCACGGGTGGTAACTATACCTGCTCTGGAATTACACCCGGAACAATTGGCGCCGTCTGTGGGGATCTGACACTAGAAGCTAGTCACATTCATTCCCAAACACACAAAAGAAAAAAAAAACAAAAAAAACCCACCCAAAAAGCTAAGATGTCAAAACAACAAGACGCAGTCGTGACCGACGAAACCCCATTCCACCAGGATGACACCTTCAACAATTCTGGAGTCGTGCAGCCCTCCACCGGCGGAGTAATCCAACCGGAGTTCGGGATGCCAATAATGCCGGACACGCGCCCGCCAAACCAGTCATCATCATGGGACATGTGGTTGACATAGCAAAACTGAAAATGGTCCTGGACCTAATTAGTAATACGCCTGCTCACACTGTCACGCCGACAAGAGCGGCGGAAAACGCCCAGGAAACCAGAGCCCAAAACGTGACTCCGAGAAATTTGAACGGAGCACTGGGAGAAGCTGACCCAGCCAAGTCGCCGGGGGAGCCCAAAGTGGGCGTGGTAGACCAAAGTCCTTCCCGCACTCATGGGAGGACAGCGTCCCCGCAACACGAACGAGGCTTACCCCGGAGGGACCAGAGGAGTCCGACTCAGCAGAGTTGGAGAAGAAGTCCGAGTCGAAGAAGAAGTCCTTCCCGCTACGAGGAGAGGAGCCGGATTAGGAATGCAAGGAGCCGATTGCCGCGTGTCGTTCGACACGTGGTCAGACAGCCCCTCAACTCCTACGTCCTAGAAGTCCAGGTGCCAAGTAAGCTCAAGTTGCCACCCCTATCATACAAAGGAGATAGTGATCCAGCCGACCACGCTGAGGCTTTCGAGTCTTACATGTCGGTATGGGAGCAGCCCGATGAGGTCTGGTGCCGAGTCTTCCCAACAACTTTGCATGGGATGGCTCAAAGTTGGTACAAAGGGCTTCCCGACGGCTCAATATACTACTACGCCGACCTAAGGGACGCCTTTCTAGCCCAGTACTCTTGCAACAAGAGAAGGGCCGTGGAGACATCGGACCTCCTAACTATCAAACAGGAGGGGGGCGAGTCTCTACGAAGCTATGTGAAGAGGTTCGACGGAAAGGTCCAGCAGATTCGAGAAATTAATCCCGAATTGGCGGCCTTGTGGATGAAGGGCCTCCCAAGGGGAGACTTGAAAAACGAGCTCATCAAGTGCGGAGGCCTGAACTTGGATGCCGCCAGGAGGATGGCCGACCAGGCCATCAAGGTAGAAGACTATCACAAGACATGGGTAGGCCCCAGCGAAGCCGAGCCCTCCGAAAAGAAGAGTCACCGGGAGGACAACAACGGGTCACGGTCCGATGAAAGACGCCGTGAGAACAATAGGTCACGGTCGGACAAACCTGCCAGGAGACAGGACTCGACGGGCGCCGGTGGAGTTCGGGAACGTACCACCGTAGGCGGTATAGTGATAAAACCCCTCTCGTCGTATCAGCCGCCGAGGTCTTTGCCCCGAGCAAAAGCGAGGGCCGAAGTGGGAGAAACCCCCAAGCCAAAGAGTGACGGTGACACGAGCGCAAGATCTTGTGAGTACCACGGCCACACCGGCCATTTAACCAACGATCGCCGATCTAAAGAATGCCATTGAAGAGCTGATCCGGAAGGGGAGCCTCGGCAAGTACGTTGCCAAAGGCCAAAAGACCGACGCCGACAAAGACAGTAAGAAATCCGTCTTCGAACGGATAGGAGTGATCCATGTTGTCATCGGGGCAACGAGAACGGAGGGTCGCTCATGGGCACAAACGACACCGAACGAGCTATATCAGGCCATCAACTTTGTGCCCAACACAACGATCCCCGCTTCCAACATCCCCGATATAACCATCGGAAGGAAGGACTACGAAGGAGTCATCGCTCCTCACAACGACCCACTTGTAGTCAATTTGGACATATCCAACCACCTGGTCAAGAGGTGCCCGATTGACACAGCGCGTGCGTACACGAACATCATGTTCGGAGTGCTTCCTCGGCCTCGGCCGAAAGTCAAGGACTTGAGCCCCGCACTAACCCACTATACGACTTCTGGGGGCCGGCCGGTACCACCGATCAATCGACTCCCGTGACGTTCGGCGAAAAGAATGCGGCTAAAAATGTCCTAGCCGAGTTCGTGGTCATCGACGGCTCGTCCGCCTACAACGTTCTCATAGGCCGAGTCACCCCGAGCGAGGGCCGACACGGCGATGTCCATCCGGGCCCTAACACTGATGTATGTCTCGGACCGGGGGGAAGCGCATAAGCTCGTCTCCAAAGACGAGAATGACGAGGTGGTCAACGTCCAGATAACCGCCAGAGGATGCAACATGCAATCCCTCAAAGTGGCAAAGAAATCAGAGAAAGGGAAAGGTCTATCCTTACAACAGGAGGGCGACCTCATGGATGTAACTAGCGGCTGACTAGGACGTTGTGCCTTTGACAGGCCATTAGGACGCTGGTAATCTCGGGAATAATCTATGTAGCGGCGGAGGTGTCCAAAACAGCTGTGGGCACCCCGACGCATGTTTTTACCTAAATGAAAAATCATCCAAGTCTTCCATCAGAATGTTCACTCTTCCCATAGTCACTAGGAAGCAGCAGACGCCGACTCACACTGTCATACCGACAAGAGCGGCAGTCTTTATCAGTAAGCAGATATCGGCTCACACTGTCATACCGACAAGAGCGACAGTCTCATGAAGACGTAGGCGCCGTCGCAGTCACCCCAAGTAGTAGACGCCACGACAATCACCCCAAGAGGTTGGATGCCGTCGCAGTCACTCCAAGTGGTAGACGCCACGGCAGCCTCATGAAGAAGCAGGCGCCGTCGCAGTCACCCCAAGTAGTAGACGCCACGGCAGTCACCCCAAGAGGTTGGACGCCGTCGCAGTCACTCCAAGAGGTAGACGCCACGGCAGTCTCATGAAGAAATAGGCGCCGTCGCAGTCACCCCAAGTAGTAGACGCCACGGCAGTCACCCCAAGAGGTTGGACGCCGTCGCAGTCACTCCAAGTGGTAGACGCCACGGCAGTCTCATGAAGAAATAGGCACCGTCGCAGTCACCCCAAGTAGTAGACGCCACGGCAGTCACCCCAAGAGGTTGGACGCCGTCGCAGTCACTCCAAGTGGTAGACGCCACGGCAGTCTCATGAAGAAATAGGCGCCGTCGCAGTCACCCCAAGAAGTAGACGCCACGGCGATCCCCCAAGAGGTTGGACGCCGTCGCAGTCACTCCAAGTGGTAGACGCCACGCGGCGGACTCATGAAGAAGCGATGCTTTGCTTACACATGTCACACCGACAAGAGCGGCAATCACGACCATCGCAGTTGATATTCGCAAAGCAATCAAAATGCCTTAGAAGCGTTAACACGATTGAGATACGCGCTCTAGACTGCCTCGGCCAAGCCGAGACGGAAACAAAAGAGACTCTCAATTAATAACGAAAAGAGATAACTCAGACGAAGACAGAGACGCTAAAAGTACAGTTGAGGCTCAAATACTAGCGCAAGAAAAAGAGGTAAGGTAAAAACCTCGGCCAGGCCGGAGGCAGAAGAAACGAGCTCTTGTTAAAAAAAAAAAAAAAAAAAAAAAAAAATGTTCAACGAATTACAAGAAATTACAAGGACAAACCAAAAGACAAAAGGCTACGGATATCATCTCCCTATGTCTGCCGTTGCTCGCCATCAGCGGTAGCAAAGACCTTCTTCAAGGGGCAACCCGGTAGCTCCCTTAGCGGCCTCGGCTTCAAAGCAGCCCGGCTTTAGCCTCGGCAATCAATCGCCCTTGCCCAATCGGCTTCCGCCTTGGCCGCTTTAGCCTTCTCGGCGATAGTAGCGCCTCCTCGGCCGCTTTTTGCTCTACCTTCACTCTCGCCGCCTCCTTGACCTTCTCCTCCACGGCTTTCTCCTTGGCTTCGAGCTTATCGTCAAACAGCTCGTCATATCTGTCCCACGGAAAGGAACCTTCGAGAGGAAAAAGCTCCTCAATTACTTCCCTGGCGGTGCTTCGCCGGATCCCGGAATCGAACACGAGTCGGGAGCATTTTGGTTTGGAGCATCTCAATGTCGTCCTCCTTTTGCCTCGATGATGGCCTCCTTGCTCCGATCACCTTCCCCGGATCTCAAATTTGCCCCTAAATTCATTCCTCTGCTGAGATAAAGGTCGGCATGCCTCGAACAAGGTCACACTTCTCCAAAGAACTTTGCAACTTCTCGCCGCAGCAGCCTCGGCCTTGGCTCTCTCAAAGAAGGACCTCCTTTTCAGCGTCCTCCCCGAGCTTTCTCTCGCCCAAGAGCGCTTTCTCGACATCTCCCCTAAGCCTTTGCTCATTGAGGAGATCCAACCTCGCCTTCGCGGCCACCTTCTTAGTGACATCAAGCTCAAAAGCGGACTGAGCCACGGCCTTCTCTTGCTCTATAATGCGAGCACCGCCGCCTCGTTCCACCTCGCCGACTCCTCGACCACCTCGCACCTCCCGCCACGAGCCGGGAGGGGGAAACCTTCCGGATGAAGGGTCAACAGTGACATTTCGATCACTAGTCTGCGGTCGGGAAAGGGAAACCTTCGAGATGAAGACCCAATGGCGACGTCATGATCGTCGGCTGCGGGTTTCTCTTCCACTTGCTCGCTCAACAGAGCGGCGATCGACAATGCGCCGATCTACAAAATTTAAAGAAAGCATCGGTATCAACATACATCGACATGCCGAAGAGCTCTGTCATCGGCAGCGCTGATGAACCGCTAAACACGAGCCACCGGATAGATCGATCACCGTGCTTGGCCTTCTTGGCCGAAGGGCGCATCTCCTCGTCAACAGGCAAGCAACGGCAGCGTAAAAGGTTGTCTGCTTTCTCTTACGGACAAGGGGAGACCCCTCCTCCTCGTCAGAATCATCCCCATTAGAGATGTAAACGATCTCCACCGTCTCCTTCTGAACAGGGGGGATGGGGGGTGGAACTGATGTAGGCGCCACCACCGCCGAAGACTTTGTTCTTCGCGTACGGCGCGGCACGTGACTAACGACCCTCGCCTGGGCTTCCACCGCATTCAAGCATCTCAGCTGCTGATCCATAAGCTCATTCGGCGACGTCCTGCGGTCATGAGTTAGAGCCTTGGGATGCAATTTAGCAACGGTCTTATCTTTGTGCAGCCCCATTCTCCGGAGGATATTCTCAGACAGGTCCGGCCCAAAGCGGTCTGCAAAGGAAACAAAGCAAGAGTTAGGTGGAAGAAATAAATCAAAGTCCGAAGAACAAAGAGAACGATGATGGGCCTTGCGCCGACCCCACTCACCCCGCGCTAGGGCAGGTATGAGACCGACGTAGCAGAGCGGCTCATCCTGAAGAATGATCTGCGTTGGGGGAATCCATTTTTTCGGCACCCCACTCTTATCCGTCTCAAAGAGCCTCATCGCCAGCTTCTCATCCGCGTTAAGGTAGACACAGCTGGCATCCATCTTGAGCTTCTTGTATGAAACCCACCTGTCACGCTCCGCCTTGGTCTCGCACCGCAAATTAACCGGGTGCTGGAAGGAGCGAGGCAGCGGATAGTCATCCGGCACCTTAACGTACACCCACCGATCCCTCCAGTCCTTGCAGGAAGTAAGTTTGTCAACAGAGGCTTAACCATGCTCCATTTGCACACTGTACCATCCGACACGGTTAGGTACTGATGGCCGGAGATAATGAAGCCGGCGGAATAAATTCACTGTCGGGGCCTCTCCCTTGAAGAGACACAGCCAAACAAAACCGATTATGGTCCTCATGGCCAACGGGTGTAGTTGGGCAACGGCAACGTTCATGGCTCTAATGATAGCCATAACGTACTCATTTAGCGGAAACCGGAGCCCGTACTCCAAATGCCGCATGTATACACCAGTATGACCCGGTGGAGGACAACAGACCGCCTGACCCTCCCTAGGAATAACGATCTCGTACCCCTCGCCAAAGAAGAAATGGTCCTCGAAAAATCTCTCGCCGGAACAACGGGCAAGCTTATGGGTCCAAGCACAGTCAAGGCGGACCTTACAAGCGTCGCCGTGATCCATAACACACCGCTCTCCTCATTAGGGCGAGCCTTTTCAAAGATCATCACCAAAATCGTCATCAACCTCATCGAAGTCACCCCATTCCTCCAAAACTCGAGGATCAACTTCGGGAGAAGGAGACCTAGGACCCCCGGTGCGAAGTACTAGCCCCGGCGTCGACAGAAGACATGATAGCAATAGTTACTTAACAAAATAAGAAGGAAGTTTGTTTGTTTACCTTAAAGAAAACACTCGCCGGAATGACAACTGAGAAAATTAGAAGACAAAGAAACCTTCGAAAGTTTAGAGGAAAAATTTTGGAGAATGAAATTGGTGACCAATTTCACTTTGTTAACCGCCCTATTTATAGGGAAAAGCCCATGAAGAAGGACCAATCAGCAAACAGCCCATGAAGCGTCAACCAATCAGCGTGCAGACACGTGTCGGACATGCAACCACGGGATGTCAATCGTTGCAACAGTTAGACGTCAATCAATGCAACAGTGACCAAGCGTCTTCAACACGCCTATTCATATCTCCTTGCCTATTCACCTTCCTCAACGAATTCCCAGGCATCGTTCTCCGCCGCCACCATGTCAACCAAAGCTATATAGCGCGGCGGGGCAATCAAAACAACCGCACTCTCAACCCCGGTCTCGGCCAAAGATCACTTTCTTTTTTCCACATCGGATGCCCTTTACGCATCCATGTGGAGGGGGGATATGGTACGGCATAGGAAAGACCAGGCCGAGGTAAAAGAGGCCGCAGCAGAAGAAGCCGTCAAAATTTTTTACAAATTACTTGCGCAGAATATACGCTCAAACGTACATCGGAGCCCATACCACGGCATAGACTACGCTGGGGGCAAATTGATGGGGCATATTCTGCACCGCTGACCAAGTCAACATATTGAGCAAGGTCAAAGATATCCACAGCAAGTCAACGGCTTAGGCAGCCTAGCCGATGCAGCCCATCGGCTGTCGGTACCGGTCTCGGCATGGCAACCTCGCCAAATGACACATACCCGCGTACTCACATCCAAGACCCCTCGGCGGTGAGTCAACAGGGCCCGCCGGCCTGCCATAGGTCCCTCGGCCGAGGGGTAGATCAGTCTTTCCACCTGCTAGCCACTTGGCCACTACGTGACAAAAGGTGAAAGCCTATAAATACTCCTCAACCTTCATTGAGGAAAGGATCCCAACATATACACAACTAAACCTAAATACACTATTCATCTGGTAACATCTTCCTTATCTCTCTACATTATACATTCAGCCAAGCAACAACTTATCCTTTAAGTTTACTGACTTGAGCGTCGGAGTGAGTACGCTTGGCACAAAGCCAAGCCCTCAGTTCGTTCTTTGTTGCAGGAGAGACCGAGAGGAACGATTAAGACCAAAGGAGAATCCAACTCAAGACATCATTCAACAAGCCACGGGTGGTAACTATACATGCTCTGGAATTACACCCGGAACACTTATGTCTACCTCTTAATTGTCATCTACGTGCCGATACGGTCGTTTTGCCAGTAATTAGAGTACATTTGGAGTCCGGGTCATAAAACCGCCTTCATTTTCTGAAACCGAGTCAGAATGTTCTGGAATGTTCCGGATATTTCTATTCCATATTTTGCAATCTCTTAAGCTTTGGCAAACAATTTCCCGTAATATTCACACAAAATATTAAGGAAAACAAAATTATTCCGTTATTCCATAAACTAAACACGGAAATATTTCTTCCGCAGGGGGAAACCACTTGGGAAAGGACGCAGCAAGTGCTGCGCCTCTTCCAAGAGACGCAGTGCCTGCTGCGCCTCTTCCCAAGTCCTTTTATGCGTATTTTTCGTATATTTTCATATCTTTTCGAGATTCATTTCCAAAGTTTCTCCGAAAATCCTAATTTCCTCCACGTGATTAGTATAAACAGAGACCTTCGGTCTCACATATTTCTCACGCGAGTGTCCGCCCTTCTCTTCTCCCTTTGCATTCTAGACCACATTCTTACTTTTTGGCGCCTACGTGCTTGAACTTTCGACCACGTAAGCTCGGATCTTTCTGAGTACCAGCCTCGTTTTGCATGACCGACCAATTTGACCAACTCCACAATAATCAACTTAATCAATCTTAGTCGTTTTCCTCTTACGAGGGCACTTTCGTTTACATTCGAGTCGAGCATCACTAAACATATACTTAGTTCATCTCGTTTTGTCAAACATGTAAGTCTGAGGGTGTATAATCCCTATTTTATTATTGTTATTTATTTATTATAATCATATTGTAAGATTTATGTCGAAAGTATTTATAAAACCGATTTATAAAACCATGCTTTAAATCTCTTTTTACGAATTACCAGAAGATGACCGTCGAGAAAGGACGCAACAACTGCTGCGCCTCTTCGAAGGGACGCAGCACCTGCTGCGCATCTTCGTGAGGCTGCCGCAGTTCCTGCTTCCTTTCTTGTTCCTTCGTCCTTGGGTGATTCGTTTGTTTTATTTCTTTCTTCAATTGTTCATTGTTCATATGACGATTTAAGCATAATAATTCTAACATGTAATATATTCATCATTAATATTTAATTAAACACGAAATTCTCGACTTAAATCCCAAGTAATTCATATTTGTGGGTTTTCGTCATTAAAATCAAATTCGGGTTTTAGAGGTTCGATTCATCAATATTGAGTCTCTGGAATTCGTCGTTGATATATTTTCATTTGTTGTTCATCGTATCCATCATTAATTCGTCATTATTAACCTAATTAATTTGTTTAGTTCATTAATTTGTTACTTAATCCGTTGAAATCTTGTAATAATTCGTTCTAATCGGTTTCATCCATGTTTATTGCTTTCATGACCCTTAATCACATGTAAATAATCTGCTAATCACTTTCACCCGAGTCAATTATGCATAATCAAGCCTTAAAATCACCAACGAACATTAACGATTTGCAATTCCGGCTTCACGGCCGGAATCCGAGCCAAGGAAGGAATGACGCAAAGAATCGCTGCGCTTTCTTCAGGCGCGGCTCTGCTGCCTGCTTCCTGGTTGATTCCTCTCACGAACTCCCGTTTTGCTTTGACCTAGTTTTAGCTTACGTATTAATTAACTTGATAAGGCGATATTTATTCATATTTATACCCCTTATCTATAACTTTTACAGTCGTCTTTTTCATTATTTGAGCTATATAATATACTCTTGTCATTTTACGAGTTTAATAAATAAAAATATTATATTAGTGTTAAATGAACTAATTTACATTTAATTTGGATTAACAGGTTATGAGCCGATGAATGACAAGACCGTTCGAGTTACTGAAACAATAACAAAAGTGGGCTTTCATCAATTAAGTGGATCAAACCATCAAAAGTTAAGCACAAGTTAGTAGTACATGGGCCGAGAAATTAACGAATAACTAGTGCATGAACAGAAGCAAAACCGGAACAATTAAGTCCAGCAATTGTGGACCAAGAGCACACGTGGGTTTGGTCTTAAATAACAAGAAGATAAATAAAAGAAGAGGAATCTTGTGAGGAGCAAATGGAAGCTACTGGATTCACGAAAAGCACAACAATGGAAAATCCGACTTCGTCTCGGATTCCCAATCTTAATCTCTTCTCATATTTTAATCATAAAATTTATCTTATATCTCGCCAAATTCGATCCTGAAGCCGACCTTGCTCAAGTATATATACATGATTCCGTTACCCTAATGAAGGAGGAGAAGAAGCAATTACCCACATATTTCCCAGAAATTGAGCGATAAAGTGAGACGATCTTCTACCTAAACCAGGAGACGAGAGTAGAAGGAGAAGGTACTCCGGCGTGGTCTTAGTACACGGCGGCGTAAGGGCGGATTCTAGTTCAATTGGAGGTGCGACATCCGAAGGTTGTGCGACGGATTCCGGGCTATAGAATAAGTTCTCTTTACTAGTCTTGTACCTAGTTTATGGTGTAGAAATCCGTCATATAATCTTAGTACTTTATACTGATATTTGTTATACGATTGATTTTGAGTAATTAGTATTTAAGTTTTACTGTTTTAATGTCAAGATTCAATCTTTCTCATAATTTGTTATCTTATTGTGATTTTTGATTGTATCGTATGCTAATTACGTAAGTTAGGCTTAGTTCAATTTGCGTAGTACCAGTAGCAACTCATTTGAATTGGTCTCTGCGAATTGGGATTGATTTAAGTTGAGGGTAAAAACTTAGTCTATTAATTTCTAGGTAGTGACGATACCCAGGGACTAGTAGGGTTAATTATTCTTCGCTCGTAATGCGTCTAATCCGGTTTTTGGTAAGGTGCTACAGACTTACATTGATTGGTTAGTTAAGAATCGGCTTCGGCTTAGTTCAGGACGATTGTAATCTAAGAGGATATAGGGAATTTTAGTTATCTTAAATTCCACAGTTAACCTATTAATTGTCTCAAGATTTTACGGTACCAACTGTCAGTAGATTGGACTAGTTTTACTAAATTGGAATTATGTTGGGAACTTGTCTTTCACGTGCTTCATACTAGCTTCTTAGTATTTAGTTTTAGTTCAACTAGTTTTTATTAGATCAAAACTATAAACAAACTCCCCCCTAATCGTAAATAATGTCAATAGCCGTAAATATGTAAATAAATGGTATATATGTAAGTTAGTGAATAAAAGTACTCAATAGTTAATTAGTTTTTCCAGTCTCTCCGTGGGATCGACCCTACTTATCATTTACTATGTTTATATTTTTGAGGTTAAGATAGGTTTATAAATTATTAATTTGTATGCGCAAACGACACGTATCATAACTACTATTTCATATTATCACCCTAATTCCTGTTCGTTAATTTGTTATTTATTTCTTTTCTCAAATTATCCGTTTTAGAAGTATTTTCGACATAAATCAATTAACCCAATGTAATTATTGTAATTTTCTTTATTGTATTATTATTGTAATTTTCTTTATTATATTTCTTTGTATGCCTTCACATGTAATTGAATCTAAATCCCGACTTTGACATTTATTGTATGATAAATTAGTTGTTCACCGACTTAGTGTAAATTCTTCACATGTTAGGGTTAAAACGTTGGATGTTGCATTGCATGCATATAATCGACAATATATCGAGTATGAATAACTTCCCTAATCATTAGTAGAGGCCGCTATCGAGGCGGGTGGGATTAGGTGTTCGATCAAAAGAGCTTCCTAATATGTACCCTCACCCTTTACTCCAGATCTCTGTGAACATCCGTGTTCATTGGCATCCACGGGAGTCATTCTAGACATAGAATGCTAAGGGTAACGAGTTCTTGGTGTTCATATCACTACTTTGTGTCTTGACATGGCACGGGGTATTCGAACGGTTTCCAATTTTCCACAATAAATTGGTGGCGACTCCACAAATGCAAACGCTTGTTTCCCAAGCGCCCCCGTGGGCCCATGTCCACAGTTTGGCGACTCCGCTGGGGATAATACACTTACGTGTAGCCAAAAGGGTGAAACTTGAACAAGGTCAGGGAATAGTTTGTACAAGACAATTGTCGGTTTTCATAACTCGGTCTTCCTAGATCGTTTCATTCGGCCTTCCTAGGCCCAACCCAACCCATTCAACCAATCGTCCCGTCTAAACGGTCCTAATTCTTATTTGGGCCTAAGGATGGATAGCGATTGACGTCATCCATACCATGGTACTTACTCTTGTTTGTATCAAGGACTTTCACTACTTGAGGAAATGGACTAGGAATCGGCCTTACTCTTGTTTGGTACGAGCCTCTCCACAGACTTCGGGTTTGATTGTTCGGTATGGCAACCCACCCTTTAAACCAAAACCCTTCTAAATGCACTCAACATCCCTTATAATGCTTGTATATTATTTGTACCATACGTGATCACCATTTTCTAAACAAAACCATGACGATTTTTGTAAATTCAAAATCCTTCTTTAAAATGTAGAATTTCGAAACTTGGGCCTAATATTAGCGCAAAACAAGCCGAAACTCTGTCCAATTGTCGACTCAAAATTCGAGCCTCAAATCCCATTTCAAAACCTCACTTCGAGTCCACTCCTACAACTACACTAAAGTTGACTAGGACCAACATTTTTCAAACTTTGTCATTTCCTCAAAACTCACTGACACAAGTGGCACACTCCCACTTCACAAGTCAAAACATTTCTTTTCGAGTAAGTGTGCTAGAGTGGTCGATCGTATTTTGATTCGTCATCGATCTCTTATTCAGTTTCCAAGATGCCTGAAACAAGCGACGCGAACTTCAACCAACTCCAGAATGGTAATGATCAAATCCTAGCCGCGCTAGCTCGTCTCCAAGTTACTCAAGACCAAGTGTATGATCGCCTTGACACCATTGAGGGCCGAATATATGCCGTAGAAACGAGGATGCCTCCTCGAGAAAGTGAAATAGCCGATGACTTCGTGAACAACTTCAGTGACGAAAACCCTCCCATAGGTATGACTGCAGCTGAGAAACGACCCCAATACTTGGAGGAACAATTGATGTATCTCAAAGGAGATGACATTTATAGGGAGAACAATCGCAAATATGAGGCTGTGAGTTCCAAGTTGCCAACCAACTTCAACATGACGGATATCCCGAAATTCAAGGAGCACGAAAACCCTTTGAACCATATCCGTGCCTTTAGGGTGTGTTTGGATTGAGGGATTTCGAGAGAAAAGAAAGGGAGGGAGAGTGTGACACCCTCATTTTCACTATTAAAGAAGCTCATTTGTGACCGTCTTAAGACGAAATTTTAAGCATTAAAATGATAGTATTCACCCAATTAAATTACCCAACATAATTACCCACTTCACCATGAATCCAAAGGTACTAACTTTTCTCAAAATTAATAAGTAAATCTAGTATAAGACCGTCACATGCTACAATAATATGGAAATTTCATAAAGAATGAAACTTTAACACAAGTAAGCATCCAATATACAAACTAGCATACAAAATCGACTTAGTAACGAATAATCCTATCACCGTTACCTTAAACGCTCCTTATTCTCCGAATAAATGGTCCACAAGGCACGAGCCTCACCCCGGGTCTTCGAATCCTTCATAAAAGGGCAAGAAAACGGAATAAAGAAGCTAAAAGACGACACTTTTATAAGACGGCGAAAGACGAAACCACTACAAAAAGGAGACTTTCTTACCTTAAAAGGAGGAAGAAGGAAAGGGGAAGAGAATGGTACAAAAATTACGGAATTTGGTTGAGAATGGAGGCGGGATCTGGGGTTTGAATGATCGGAAATGGTGTTGATGATTTTGGTGGATGCTGATTGTACATTTATATAGCCTTTCACATGATAGAATATTAGATTTTATGTTGGTAAGCTGGACTTTTTGCCCTCTTAAGGTTAAGTGGGTGTCTTAATTGACTTGTGTGGTGAGTCGTGTGTGGTGTGGGCTAAAGTATTCAAGCTGGGACTAGGTCCTAGGTGAGTATTTCGGCCTTCATCATAGATAGGTCTTTATAGTCTCTGACGAGTATATGTTCACTGCTTGATAGCCTTTGTGTTCCTGACTAGTGGATTTATATCCAAGTTGGGGCATGACCTCAGGTACTTATTTTGATAGTATGGGGTCAGCTTAAGTACTAGCCAACCCTTCGGTGGTGTCCTTAGGGTACTCACTTCACTTTGTTTTAAAAAAAGTTGTGGGTTTTGGGTGCGGTGGTGTGTATCCGCATGTCTAGGTCTGCGCAGATTTTAGGCTAGGGTTGTGTTGTCTCTTGGCCATGTTTTCTTAATAGTAACCGCTGAGCCAAGATACCGGTTCAATTACCTTCCCTACCTCGTGGTATAGACTCGAGTTACAAAGTGACTATTGACGGTACTAAGAACTTATGCCTGTCTTTGATATATTGCCCTTTCTTGTTTGATGATTCTATGAATCATAGAAGGTGAGATGCAAGCCGGCTATGGTTGATAGAGTTTGGATTCCTGGATGTTATGTGACTCACATGATAGTGTAGCTTGAGTCGGTCTAGTATTCACATGCTAGGACTATGTGTTGTTATATTGTAGTTCACATGATAAGCACGATTGTCTAGCATCTATATGCTAAGGCTATGTGTGATTCGTATTCATATTCTTATGTTTACATGTTATATTAATTATGACATTTCGTGGCTGGGAGAACTCGGAGTTACTCCCCACTGACTGTGGCTTTCGTATTTGTATAAAATGCGAATGACAGGTAG
The DNA here is from genome assembly GCF_048544455.1 of Silene latifolia. NCBI lineage: Eukaryota > Viridiplantae > Streptophyta > Magnoliopsida > Caryophyllales > Caryophyllaceae > Silene > Silene latifolia. The sequence goes on along the minus strand of NC_133537.1, from coordinate 23,131,277 downwards.
GTGATGCATATATGGGGTACATGGACGAGCTAGCGAGCAAAGTAACCTTGGGACCTAGACTGGTTTTATTTCATTGTGACCCTTAAACCCTTTTTGTGTCACATACATTTTAGGGACATATGTCTCCCTCTTTTTCTTTGGTTTGTATCACTTTATTCTCGCACTTTAGCATAGTTATGTAAATTAGTCTCATTAGCATTTGCGGTGTTGGCATCCTCCTTCTGGAAATGTTTGTGAATGGTTTAGAAAAGTTTTAAAAATGACAGTTTTAATTAGTTGAACCAATTACAAACATATCCTGTCGATTTTTCCAGAGAATTACGTGTTTACTTTTCCGCAATAAATGAGGGTGTCACAGTTGGTATCAGAGCATATTTGCTCCCGACGCACGTTTGTGCACCCCACTATAAATAACTTGACCTTAAAATAATAAACTTGAGAGATGGGTAAGATGGGTAGATTTAGGACCTTATGTTGTAGTCTCTTTGTGTTTGCTCTTTGTTAGGTACTAACCTGTTTGTTGATTGTCATTTAATAATTGTTGCGTTCTTGGATCAATGACCGTGAGCTTATCTATAGCTAATGGGGTATTTGATTTCTGTTTTGGCACATTTCCCTGGAAATTATAGGTGTTGAAATTGGGACTGTTTTAAGGCCAAAAATCGGGACATCTTTGGGACTGTTACAATGGGTTGTATGTATTTTAGGACTGAGTGTGGGTCATAAGGATTGGTGTTTGGAACGGGTGTGTGAGGGTCAAAGTCCGGGCTGTTTTTTGACTTTGTTCTTGGACCGAAATGGACTCGTTATAACACGATTTTAAGGGTGGGAAATTCGATTTGTTTTGAACTCGGCTTTGGAGCCGTTAAAGGACCGAATCGGTCTCTGTTTTGATGGGTCTGATAAGTATTAACAATTATTTAAGTGTCGACGTCTCACGCTCCCAACTCTTCCAGGTTTGAGAATAGTGAACAAATTACTCCATGTCGCATTTAATATTAGAAATTACTGAATTACTACTATCGCTCGGAAAGATATCTCTTTGTATTATTGAATTTGGCTTAAACAAATATCCCTTTGTATACGATTGATCTTTCCCCAGCTGTTTACATGTTTTCTTTTCAATGGGCCGAGTTGTGTTTGAAGTTATAAACCCGTCCTATGGACCGGTTGGTCACAAAATGATTTTGGGTTATAATGGTGGTCTTTGTTTGGGATCGCCCAGGCGGTGCATTGCTGGCCTGGCCTAGGCGGGCTTGGGTGAGTGCGACCTTAGCCATAGGTGGCTGTTGAGGCGGAAATAGGGCTGCCCAAACGGTCCTCGAGTCGTGGTTATGGATTTCTTTAGGCGCCTAGTTTAGTTCATTTGAAATAATTATATTTCCGACTCATATTTTATATAATGATAATTCGTTAATATCGTCCTTTCACATAATTATTTTAGGTGACTCATATGTGGTTGAAGATGAAGAGTAATTTTGGGTTTTAGAAGCTTTCTCAAGTTTATTGCTTGTCTCTTTGCTAGCTTAAGGTAACTATTCCGAGTTACTCGACGAATAAATGTCACATTAGTAGTTAATGTGTGCCTGTTGTTTGATAAGTGTTTAGGTGAATGAATAATGTTAGTAGTAAAGATAATAAGGATGGTAAAATTGTGCTCATATTAATAGTTATCACATGTTAGGATAGTTTACAAAATGAAATTGTAATTAATAGGCTCAAATGAATTTTATAGCGATAATTGTAATGTTTTGTTGATTGTGCCGAAAACTGAGCCTTAGTCCCTTTGACGATGCGATGTCGATTAATTGAGTGATTGGTCACCGCAATTTGACCCGCACTGCCGCAGGTCAGGGGTTGCGGGTAAAAATTCGGTTGGATGAAATTTTGAATGAATTAGATAGTCGGCCTTTTTCTTGTTTTAGGCCATTCATTATATTTTTATCTCACATGTGTAATTAGTTGATTTAAGTAGCTTCTTATATTGTAAAAACGGCCCTAGATTCCCCGAAGCCTTTAATTTGGTTAATATTGTTAGAATTGGAAATTGGTATTGAGGATTCTGTTGGTTTATCTGCTGATTAGACATTTATATAGCCTTTCACATGATAGAATATTAGATTTTATGTTGGTAAGCTGGACTTTTTGCCCTCTTAAGGTTAAGTGGGAGTCTTAATTGACTTGTGTGGTGAGTCGTGTGTGGTGTGGGCTAAAGTATTCAAGCTGGGACTAGGTCCTAGGTGAGTATTTCGGCCTTCATCATAGATAGGTCTTTATAGTCTCTGACGAGTATATGTTCACTGCTTGATAGCCTTTGTGTTCCTGACTAGTGGATTTATATCCAAGTTGGGGCATGACCTCGGTACTTATTTTGATAGTATGGGGTCGGCTTAAGTACTAGCCAACCCTTCGGTGGTGTCCTTAGGGTACTCACTTCACTTTGTTTTAAAAAAATAGTGGGTCTTGGGTGCGGTGGTGTGTATCCGCATGTCTAGGTCTGCGCAGATTTTAGGCTAGGGTTGTGTTGTCTCTTGGCCATGTTTTCTTAATAGTAACCGCTGAGCCAAGATACCGGTTCGATTACCTTCCCTACCTCGTGGTATAGACTCGAGTTACAAAGTGACTATTGACGGTACTAAGAACTTATGCCTGTCTTTGATATATTGCCCTTTCTTGTTTGATGATTCTATGAATCATAGAAGGTGAGATGCAAGCCGGCTATGGTTGATAGAGTTTGGATTCCTGGATGTTATGTGACTCACATGATAGTGTAGCTTGAGTCGGTCTAGTATTCACATGCTAGGACTATGTGTTGTTATATTGTAGTTCACATGATAAGCACGATTGTCTAGCATCTATATGCTAAGGCTATGTGTGATTCGTATTCATATTCTTATGTTTACATGTTATATTAATTATGACATTTCGTGGTGGGAGAACTCGAGTTACTCCCCACTCGACCGTGGCTTTCGTATTTGTATAAAATGCGAATGACAGGTAGGTGATGCATATATGGGGTACATGGACGAGCTAGCGAGCAAAGTAACCTTGGGACCTAGACTGGTTTTATTTCATTGTGACCCTTAAACCCTTTTTGTGTCACATACATTTTAGGGACATATGTCTCCCTCTTTTTCTTTGGTTTGTATCACTTTATTCTCGCAGCTTTAGCATAGTTATGTAAATTAGTCTGTTAGCATTTGCAGGTGTTGGCATCCTCCTTCTGGAAATGTTTGTGAATGGTTTAGAAAAGTTTTAAAAATGACAGGTTTTAATTAGTTGAACCAATTACAAACATATCCTGTCAGTTTTTCTGTAGAATTACGTGTTTACTTTTCCGCAATAAATGAGGGTGTCACAGAGAGTAGGAGATTTAAAATCCTTTGTTTGGATAGTAAATGAGGGTGGCGGGAAATGGAGGGGGAGAGATTTAGAGGGATCCAATTTCCCTCCTCTAAGCCTAATCAAAATCTTTCCACACTAGGCAAGATTTGGAGGGAAATTGTATCCAAACAACCACTCTTCATTTCCACTCCCCTTCCCTTCTCTCCCCTTCCCTTCCCTCTTTCCCCTCCCCTCCCTTTCCCTTCACTTTTGCTATCCAAACACACCCTTAAGGATTACATGTCTATCAAAGGCATTAAACCCGAGATGTTCTTAAGGATCTTTCCTTCATCTCTTGACACCATCCCAAAACAATGGTTCTATTCGCTAGAACACAAGAAAATCGCTACTTGGGACGATGCCTCAATCGAGTTTGCTAAACAATATGCGGATAATGCTGAAATCCAAGTCAACATGCGCACTTTAGAGGTTCTTACCCAAAATGACAAAGAAGGTTTCACCGATTTCCTAAGTCGGTGGAGGAAGACTAGTACTCAACTTGTTGAACGTCCGGATGAAGCCACTCTCGTGGAGAAGTTTGTGGACAACCTAAAACCCATTTATGCAAATCATTTGAGGTATCAAAACATCAAGACCTTCAAAGATTTGACCGTACTAGGGACAAGGATCGAAGATGACATCCGTAAAGGGCTCTTGTCCAAAACGAGAGGTCGTGGATATCAAGGCTGAACAAGTCATTCTTACGGCTCTACTAGCAAGACTGATGAAGTTAACCTCCTCGAGCCATCTAAGAAGAGTACCCCTCCAAGGAAATTCACAAATCTAGGGGACACATATTCCAATGCTCTGAAAAGGTTGATGAAGCTGGGCAAACTTCAACCCATAGGCCCTACACCCGAACCAGAAAAGAAATCCAAATTCTGGGATGAGAATTCGTACTGCGAATAGCATAGAGGTAAGGGACATGATACAGAGAAATGCTACAAACTGAAAAATGTACTTCAAGATATGATTGAAGAAGGTCGCTTACCAATACCACATGGAGGTAAGCCTAACAACACTCAGAATCCTCTTGGAGTTCTGATGATCACAAGTGACGAATCTACCTTTGATTGCTCACATCTTATCTCCCCAAAAGAAGAGGTGATCAATGGGATATGGATGGATAGCGAGGAAGATGTCTACCTCTAGGATCTTTCCTTAATCAAGAGCGCCGAAAGCATCATAGATGAGATCATTGTCACACTGGACACAGAAACCAACACCAATCAGCAGAAAGGACGGAGAAAATCGATCAAGTGGACAAACAATCAAGGAAGACTCTTCAAGCTCACTACTGGAGAAGGAGAGATGTTCAAAGGAGAACCAGAAGACTATGAATTCGAGTCAGAGTTAGAGTCGGAGTCAGAGTCGGAGTCTAGAGAAGTTCCTAGAGAGTCTCCTCCTGTCGTCGTTCCCACTCCCCTCGTTTCTCCCAGCCTAGTGTCTAATAACAACAGTAGTTCGGGAAATGTCCCAACCGCTGTCCCTTTACCGCCACTGACCATAGATCAGATGACTTCTTTGTTTCAAATTTTCTCAAATCTTAATATGAATAAATCAGGTTCTGCTTACTCTTCGTGTTATCTTGAATGCAATTCTGTTTATGATGATAATGAGAATGACCCAGACCCTGACTCAATCGAAATACCTCCCTACCTAGCCAAAGAAATACTACAAGAGGGGGAAGGGGGACCAGTGATAGAAAATACTGAACCCATCAACGTAGGAACTGAACTAGAACCCCAAGAACTTAGGATAGGGACAACCTTGAGCCCCACCGAAAGGGCCAATTTCATAGACCTCCTACACGAGTTCAAAGACGTTTTCGCTTGGTCCTACAAAGATATGCCAGGGATCGACATGGACATTGCAGAGCATAGAATCCCAATCAAACCAGGTTTCAAACCCGTGAAACAGAAGCTTCGACGAATGAGGACAGAATGGGCTCTCAAGATCAAAGAAGAAGTCGATAAACAATTCAAAGCCGGGTTCATCAAAGTTTCCGAGTACTCATACTGGGTAGCTAACATAGTACCCGTACCCAAAAAGGATGGGAGAATCCGTGTTTGTGTTGATTTTAGAGACTTAAACAAAGCAAGTCCTAAAGATGACTTTCCTCTACCACATATCGACATATTAGTAGACAATACGGCAGATCACGCGTTGCTATCCTTAATGGATGGATACGCGGGATATAACTAGATCAAGATGGCCTTAGAAGACATGCACAAGACCGCCTTCGTCACTCAATGGGGAACCTATTGCTACACGGTCACGCCGTTTGGGTTAATCAACGCCGGAGCTACATACCAACGCACCGCAACTACACTCTTACATGACATGATGCATAAAGAAGTTGAGGTATACATAGACGACATGATTGTCAAGTCCAACGAAAGAGAGGGACATATTACGAACCTTCGCAAATTCTTCTCAAGGCTACGGAAGTACAACATGAGGCTCAATCCTCAGAAATGCGCATTCGGAGTGACATCTGGCAAACTCCTGGGATACGTAGTCAGCCAACGAGGTATAGAAATAGACCCTTCAAAGATCAAAGCTCTAATCGAAATGCCGCAACCTCAAACAGAGAAAGAAGTTAGAGGATTCCTAGGCAAGGTACAATACATAAGCCAATTCATATCGAAGCTCACCATGATCTGCGAACCCATATTCAAGAAGTTACAGAAAACATATCACACCATGTGGGATGATGACTGTCAGAAAGCTTTCGACCGAATCAAGGAAATACTAGCCAAACCGCCAGTGCTCATGCCACCTCAACGTGATTAACCTCTTGGTTTATATCTCACGGTAACTGAAACGGCCATGGGCGCCATGCTAGCTCAAACTGTAGGAAAAGAAGAAAGAGCCATCTACTACCTTAGTAAGAAGTTCTTGGAGTACGAGTGCAAATACACGCCACTCGAGAAGACATGCCTCGCTCTTGTGTGGGCAACAAAGAAGCTACGCCATTACATGCTTAGCTACTCCGTCAAGATATTCTCCAAAATGGATCCTGTCAAATACCTCTTCGAGAAACCCGTTCTCAATAGACGTTTAACAAGATGGACCTTGATGCTCTCAGAGTTCGATCTTAAGTATGTACCTTTGAAAGTCATAAAAGGGCGTGTCGTTGCCGAATTCTTCGCAGAAAATCCCATCAATGATACACAAACGATAGACACCTGGTCGTTTCCGGATGCGGATATACTCCAGACGGATGTAGACTCCTGGGACCTCTATTTTGATGGGGCATCGAATCTAAGAGGATTTGGAATAGGAGTGTTGCTCATTTCTCCTGAAGGCGAGCATACACCAATCTCTGTCAAACTCGACTTCGAGGTGACAAATAACGCTGCAGAATACGAAGCCTGTCTCATTGGATTGCAAGCAGCAATAAGTTTAGGCATCAAGAATCTTCGAGTGCATGGGGATTCATCTTTGATCATCAACCAAATTACGGGATCTTGGAAAATCCGATGCGAAAGCCTGACACCTTATCAAGCCAGAATAGACCAAGTTGCCCAATTCTTCGATCAAGTAACCTACCTACATCTACCTCGAGAAGAGAATCAATTTGCAGATGCTCTTGCAAAACTAGCATCTTTGATTAATATGCCGGATAGCATGGTAGAAATGCCTTTGTGCATCGAACGACGGTCAGAACCAGCTTATGTGCACCAAATCACCGATGAAGAGGAAATTACGGAGGAACCTTGGTTCCAAGCAATCCTAAACTTCAAACTCCATGGCACCTATCCACCAGAAATGGACAAAAGGGGACAACGCGCCATCCGCTTGCTAGCTTCCCAATACGTCCTCATGCAAGGAGAGTTATACAAAAGAACACCTCTTGGTGTAAGCCTACGTTGTCTTGATCATTCACAGGCACGAAAAGTGATGGAAGAAGTCCATGATGGAGAATGTGGCCCTCACATGAGTGGACCCATGATGGCAAAGAAAATCACACGTTTAGGATATTATTGGACCACGATGGAATCTAATTGCATCAAAATGTGAGACATTGCCATAATTGTCAAATCTTTGGGAATGTGCAACATGTTCCTTCTTCATTGCTTTACACCATGACATCTTCCTGGCCATTTTCTGCTTGGGGAATTGACATCATCGGTAAAATCACTCCAGCCGGAACAGGAGGTCACTGTTTCATCCTAGTAGCAATCTATTATTTCACCAAATGGGTAGAAGCGGCTTCCTACACCAGTCTTACGGCCAAGAACGTGGCAAAGTTCATACAAACCAATATCATCTGTCGATATGGTTGCCTACATGAGATCATCAGTGACAATGGATCACATTTCCAAGCTGAGACTGAACAATTGCTAGCCAAGTACAAAATTAAGCATCACCACTCCTCGCCATACAGACCACAAACCAATGGCGCGGTAGAAGCAGCAAACAAAAATGTTGTCACGATTCTCAAGAAAATGATTAACAACTATAGAGATTGGCCAAGCAAGATACCCTTTGCTTTATGGGGATACCGTACATCCGTTAGGACACCTACTGGGGCTACTCCTTTCTATTTGACCTATGGCATGGAAGCCGTACAACCAGTCGAGCTAGAAATACCATCCTTGCGTATTTTACTCGAAAGTCAAATTCCAGAAGCCGAGTGGAAGAGGGATAGATATGAAGAACTCATCCTCCTGGATGAACGAAGGTTACGTGCATTACATAATGTGAAAACATACCAGGCGCGTATCAAACGAGCCTTCAACAAAAGGGTCAAGCCAAGGAACATCAAGGAAGGAGACTTGGTCCTCAAATCCATTAGGGCTCTTTTACCTGTCGATCCACGAGGAAAATTCAAACCCAATTAGGCCGGTCCTTTCCTAGTCAAGTCCATACTTCCAGGGGGTGCGGTTAGGATCACAGACCTAGACGGGAATGAATTTGCCAACCCAACAAACCTTGACTAACAAAAACGTTACTATAGGAGCAAAAATGCACCTCGCATGACCTCACGTGTCGCTCTTGTGGCACGAAATAAACGGTTCTGGCCAAGCTGAATCAAGCTAATGTCATCTTTGTAACACCCCGATTTATGAAGGAGCCTTTAGCAAGACATTCCCTAATAAACCGAACTGTTATCATCTCGGTTTTCCGAGGTAGTGAATAACAAATTAAACTCCAAGGCGAATTATATAATTTCTTTAACTTAATTTTTACAAAACCTCTTTTACATCAAATTACAAAGAACTAACATAAATGAAAGTGAAAGTCTTCTAAATGATGATCTAACTACTAAGTCTTCTGATCCAGTGTCCTACGCCCATCAAGCTCCCATCCCATCTCATAAACCTGTCAAGTCTGCTCCCCAATATTTGGATCATCACAGGTGTTCACGAATACACAGGGTCAACCACGAGGTTGAGTAGGGAATACAATGAAACAACAAAATATGATATGCATGCTCCTCCGTCACCTCCACCTCCATCTCAACTCATATCTCATAACCCGTACAACCCAGCCATACCGATCCCCGGTAGACTATATATCGACCGTAGCCAATCTGCCAGCTCGCAGCTGAGGACACCAGGGCAAGTCCTGCAGAACCCGCCTGGGCCTTATCACAACATCATCATCACCACACCACATCACCACAACATCCTCCATCTCCAATGCATATGAATGCTCAAGAAATTAATGCAACACAATATGTATATCATTGAACTCGTAAATCATAGAATCATGCTTGATTCATCAATGTTGTGATAATATACTCAATACGATCAATTCAGTCAAGCACATTCCAGGATATGAATCATAACATGAATCAACAACCACAAATCAAGTCAACGTTCACATTTTGGTCATATGAAACACAAACAAGTCAACACAATTCAACAACAACGATAATAAGTCAAGTGTATTTCCCTACCTTTTCGCAATCCAAGCACACAAGCAATCAATTATGATCCTTCACATATCCATCACCTACATAACATAATTATGTATAATTACCACTTACTCGATCAAATAATCATGCACATAACCTAGACTCATCATAACTTAATAGGAATATCAACTTAAAGAACAAACACGATTTTTCCTGATTTTCCAGCACATGACAGACTCAGAATAAAATACATAACTAATTCCAGAAAAATCAAATTGATACAAGGCCAATTGGATTGGAACCCCATGAGTCTTAGCTACAAATTATATCTAACTAGTTTTTCTCAAATTCCAAACTTATCAAGGGTTTTCAGACTGATTTCCAAACACTGACAGAAACCGTCGCATAAAAAGTATTGATTCATAAAACGAGTTTAAAACATTATTTTGCAGTAATTCCAAATCCTATTATCATCTAGACTATACAAAGATGATGTATGAAGAAGCCTCATAACTGAATCGACATAATAATTAGGGTTTCAAATCATTTTCCACAACCAAATCAGATTCACGGACTTTTCAGCGACATGTTAATAAATAAATCACCTATGACAAACCATAAAGAATTTGACTACGAGATTTTATATGCATAAACTAGACATCAAATAAACAGGACTCTCTTTTCAAACTTTTTGAAGACGAACAACTTAAAACAGTATAAACAATGGAATGAAATCGACTTACAAACAGGGAAATCGAATTAGGTTGGAATCGATGAGAAATCTTCAATCAAATGAAAGGCTCGACAATTCTTCTTCCTCTCCCTTTCTCTAGGTTTAGAAATGGTTTTATGAATGATAAAATGAAAAGAGGGGAGAGGGAGAGCGACTCTTAGATTAGGTTTAGGGTAAATGGTGGTTACATGTTCCGGGTAAGGCAAATGGGTTAAACGGGTATGGTCGTTGGGTAAATGTAGATGGGTAAATGGGTGATACGATTCTTGACCCAAAAGACAAAATGTGATGTAGCCCGACTCAACATATACGATATAAACCCGACTTAATAACATTCACGATATTACGATGCAACCAATATAAAATGTATAATAACTAGTATATAATAATATCCGTTTAATCGATTATATAAAATACGGGGTATTACAGTCTTCCCCCCTTAAAATGAACTTCGTCCCGAAGTTCGCCACCCCGTAATGATAACCAAACATCCACAAGCATAAGGCAAACACAAGTAGTACATATACATAAGCTCTAAAACGCGAAGTGTTATATTCTATCCCCCTTAAGAAACTTTGTCCCCAAAGTTGAACATACGACAGAAGTATGTGGCACTTAAAGAATCACAACATTGACCGAATAATAACAAATTAAAACAAAGAGACTCCATGCATGGTCAATTCTCGACCCAATCATAACATACTGCTTAGCCAGATCGTAAACCATCAAGATTTTACAATCCTATCCTCCTTAAAACATGGTTACGTCCCCGTAACCCCATTATAAAATTCCACGTCCAATGTTTAAGAAGATTACTGAAACAATAGACACAAATCATCTGATAAGCTAATTACTCTATCAAGGCAACTAGCATCCGACCTTTCAAGCAACAAAACACACTTGTCCATTTCATGCTACGCATTACACAAAATCAAGGTAACAAATACTTGGATGCTTTGACACCAATTTAACACGTTTACATCAATGTAGACAATCAACTAACTCATAGTTCATACTTGACGAATTAAAATATTTCATATCGTAATCATATCATAGAAGTAAAATCCATATTTCGTAAATCAAAGTTTAGAGAAAGACACTAGGCAAAATTCAAGCAATGTAATAGCGTTTGTATAATTGAGACTACTTTACATAAAACCCACCGATACAAATAAGATTATATTATCATATAACAAGGTTCATACTCATATCATATGCCTACCGTTCATGCTACAGAATTCATATCAGAGTATTACATGGTTACATCACATAATTCATATTTGATTAAACTTTTATATGAAACTCACATAACTTACAATTTCAACAATCAAACATCATGCAACAACTTTCAAAATTCATAATTAAATAACCGCTTAGCTATTTTGCGAGCTATTATCGTTTTTAAGAAATATAATGAATTAACTAATCATAGGAAAGAGAATCAATTGCAAAGCTTAAGGAATTTATTTATAACAAATTTTACAACTCAGTTGGTTGGAACAAAACTTTACAGCAATTAGACAGAAAATGAGCCAACTTGCCAAAAATTACTATTAAATAACGACTCGTTAAGATTTTACGTGGCTTATCATTTTGAAAACGCGAATGAATCTTCTAAACAGTGGAGTTGGAATTATGCATAAACAATAAACACGTTTTAAATGGTTTTTTTTTTTTTTTTTTTTTTTTTTTTGAAGACATGTGTCGAAACAGAACCGTGTAGTAACAATCTGACCACTGTCAACTAAAATATTTATTTCTCTCAAAATATAATTCATATTAGCATGAAACTAAAAGCATTGAAAAGCTAAATCAGAATGTTATCACACATAAAATTTTCACCATCATATAGAAGGGTAAAAAAATAACAAGACGATTTAAGAAACTTCTCACATTTGTAAACATATCACGAAAAAATAGATCTACCACTACTATCCACCACAATCACAGGATCTTATTGACATGTCCATACAACCATTTACTCACTCACTGGTTTAGGTCACGAATTAGGCCGATGAATTTAAACAATCAACAACATACTCATAATTCATATATTTTAAATTATCAAAATTGTTTGTACGATATCAATTCTCAAAAACATATTTCCCAATAAAAGTACAACATATGATCCATGACAACAACAACATTACTCCCATATCACACATGTGTTTAACATTTTAGCAACCATATCATTCAATTGTGTCCAAGAACTTAGTATAACTCATTTTCAAAGAAAAAAAAGATATCGCATAAATAGGTTAAACATATACATTTGCCATCATATACTTTGTAGAACATTATTTATGATAAAAGATTAGCAACTCGAACAACTTTTCTGATTTGCGCGATTTGAATAATTAGGCAACTCGTAGGCTCAATTAAACGTAACTATAATGACTATCATTTAAACCAACGCATATCATGTGAATCATCAAAAGGTTATCCCATTATAATTGCCAACATAGTTATCATAAGCAATCTTCATTAGAATATAATTGATAGCAACGACTCGAGAATATAGCTATGTCAAATGTCGTGTTACATCAAACAGTTTCCTTCATATCACGCCCATACAATTGCAAGAATCACTTTAGCATTTTATGACAATATAATAACGAACATATCCAATAAGGAATAACAACACTGTTTATTATCATGTCATAGGTTTAGGTTCAACTGAAATAATTTAATGCGATGAAGGTAATAAATATAACTATGGGCACACAAACTCACATGAAAGACATTAGAACTCAGATGGCATACTACATGTGTGGACAGTTAAACATAAATCATTACTACCATACGTGTGTAAACATTTAAACATGATTAATATTATCATAAAACATTCATACGGAAACAACAATAAATTGGCAACATCCTGAAGGGAAATATCCGTAAAATTCCCTTAAATTTTAAGGATTATAACGCAAATTTAACATGCGATTATTGACATAAAACAAAATTACAATAGAAACGATAAAGAACAAAGAATCAACCTCGGGTCCTTGCAAATTCGGCCTAAGAACAGAAATCAAAGTAAATTTCCTCCTAATCGTTGCACCCAAGACCGTCTGAGACTATGCCCCTTGTGCTAGAAAGTACTCTCTAATTGCCTTGCAATATTGAGAGAGTTTATGTGAGGTTTTCGATGTGAGATCTAGGTTTCAGAGAGAATTTTCCCGAAATCCTAGTTTGTGTGCAAATGATTATGCTTGGGTCAAAAGGAGAGAGGCTCTCTCCTTTTGTCTTGTTCGGCCAAACCGTGGGTTGGGGAGGAAGTGGGCTTTCCACTTTCTCCTTATTTTAACTCGTGGTTTGACTCGATTTTCGCTAAATGTATATGACGGGATTTTATCATAAATCGTCATCGGTTATTAAAATATCAACTAATAACATGACTCAGTCGATATATTAATACTTGTCCGACAAAGACGATATTGTATAATAAATTAATTCAATATACATTAATTAAATATAAATCGTTTATATTCAATTTACGAATTAACCGCTTAATTTGCCTTAGCACGTATTATTTAATCCGTATTAAATAATTATCTCAACATCGCGTTTGACTAATTACTAGTCAATAACTCCGACTAACTGCTTAGTCATTTTAGGCATCAACATGACTGTATTTTCATACCGTCACATCTCTCAAACGTATCCTATAGGTGTGACTTTTAGGGACCAGTTGATCACCGCCATCTGTATGACAATAACGTCAAACTTATCTAGCAAGCCAACCGTTATTGATAAACGTGGACCAACTGATAGTAATACAAAAGTATGCCCTTTGATCCTTTTAGAGATTTAAATGTTATTACACTAACTGTAGAGGACACCAGCCCCAACAAGCTCCCACTTGTCCGTACAAGTGTATGTGTAATAACGTTATCCGCACTAACCGGAGGACACAAATCAACAAACTCCCACTTGTCCGTACAAGTGTATGTGCGATAACCGATTCTCATATTCATTTAAAAATTTCTCCCACTCAATGTAAAACAATTTGCGATCCGGATCCGCAAAGGTCGTATTTTACAATTGATCTCGTATCTAGAGTGGTTTCCCCGACTAGAGAGTAACTTAACTGATAAAACGAATCCGTATTCGAGCATGGCCATGCATTTCGATTCTGACTCCTCGAGTGGCCCTGAGAAATATCGAGTACCCGATAAAGGCTGAATATTTCCTTCAACTCGACTCCTTCCGATCTAAGCACAAAGATGAAATGACCCGAAAAAATCTACTTGGCCCCCTGTTACGGATGACCGTGAGAAAGAAACCAAAGTCACCCAAAATCTGCCGTAGTCTCAAGAGACAGTCGATAGTCAAAAGAATCGACTCTTAGGATCACCATGGAGGTCCTATCCACGACCTGGCACCGAATGTTATAAAACATTTAGGACTCCACGTCGATGTCACAATTGTGTCCTACGAGATATCCGTATAACTCGCCTCTGTGATTGGTCAGTCAACCGGTTGACTTATGGCTCGTTGAACCCACCATCAACCAACGTCACAAAATAATTGCCAGAGTTATCAGCTCATGTGGGCAATTAAGGACTAAAAATATAATGTTTGTTCAGTTCACTTTTTGGTGTTCAAAATTGTCGTACAATTCCACATGAAAAACAAAATATATAAATATCAAAACGATGATGTCGTATAGAGTACACAAGAAAATGAATCTAATCCATAAAAGAGTACTACAACTCAGGAACACGTTTAATTCCCATGGAATTAACATGCCCTTCATGCTTATCTTGTCGTAATGGTTTAGTGAGATGACCTGCTATATTATCATGTGCAACAATCTTTTCTATCACTACTTCCTTTTGCTCCACGTAATCTCGGATTAGATGAGCTTTACGTTGTACATGTCTAGACGCGACATAGTACTCGGACTCAGTCGTAGAATCTGCTGTAACACTTTGTTTGGAACTCTTCCACCGACTCGTAGCGCCCATTAAGAGTAAAAACGAATTGATCGAGATTTCGGGTCATCTCGATCCATAAGTCAATGCCCAATCTTTAGTCCTCCGTAGGTACTTAAGAATGTTCTTGACGTGACCATCCAATGTGATACACCCGGATGCTGTTGGAATCGACTTGTCATACTCAATGCATATGCCACGTCTGGACGTGTGCATATCATGGCATACATGATTGATCCTATAGCCGAGGCATAAGGAATCCGTGTCATGCGCTCTTTCTCTTCCGGTGTCTCTGGTGCCTGAGTCTTGCTCAAATGCACCCCTGGAGCCATAGGAAGAAACCCCCTCTTGGAGTTAGTCATGCTGAATCTCTCTAGAATCTTGTCTATGTAAGACTCCTGACTGAGAGATAACATCCGACGTGATTTATCTCGATAGATACGGATGCCCAAAATTCTTTGTGCCTCACCCAGATCTTTCATCTGGAAATGGTTCTTCAACCATACTTTTACCGAAGTTAAGAGAGGTATGTCATTCCCAATCAGGAGTATGTCATCAACATACAATATTAGGAAGACAATCTTTCTCCCACTTGACTTGATATATAGACATGGTTCCTCGACTGATCGAGTAAATCCATTGTCTTTTATCACTTGGTCGAAACGATGATTCCGACTCCTAGAAGCTTGCTTAAGTCCATAAATGGAGTCCACCTCGGATTTCATGGCCTCAAACCATAGCTTTGAGTCGGAACTAGTCATGGCATCTTTATAGGTTGCGGGTTCACTACTCGTTAAGAGTAGAATGTCATCTATGTCATGTTCCTCGACCATACCAATGTATCTGTCCGAAGGAATAGAGACTCTACCCGACCTCCTAGGTTCCTCAGGAATATTAACCGCAGCCGGGATTGAAGGAACTGGTTCCTCCAATGGTTGCTCGGTATTTGGTTCTGGAATCTCCGACAGGTCGAAGGTTCCATCACTCTTTGCATTCTCGAGAAATTCCTTCTCTAAGAATGTGGCACTAGCCGCAACAAAAACACGTTGTTCGGTTGGCGAATAGAAGTAATGACCAAGTGTTCCTTTAGGATAACCTATAAAGTATGTCTTGACCGATCGCGGGCCGAGCTTATCCTCGTGTCTCCACTTGACATAAGCCTCGCAGCCCCAAACCCGTATAAAGGACAAGTTAGGGACCGTTCCTTCCATAGTTCATATGGAGTCTTGTCAACAGACTTTAGACGAACTTCGGTTAAGTATTAGAGCAAATGACGAAAGAGCATAACCCCATAATGAGTCAAGCAACACGGTGTGACTCATCATGGATCGAACCATATCAAGTAGAGTTCGATTTCTCCGTTCGGACACACCATTCAACCGAGGTGTTCCGGGTGGAGTTAATCGTAAGGCAATCCTACGATCTTTAAGGTGTTGATCAAACTCGTGAGAAAGATACTCGCCACCACGATCCGAACGTAGTGTTTTAATCTTTCTACCCAAAGAGGTTCTGTACCTATTCTCGGTATTCTTTGAATTTCTCAAAGGATTCACTTTTATGCTTCATTAAGTAGACATAGCCATATCTACTTAAATCGTCCGTGAAAGTGATGAAATACCTATAGCCTTCTCGTGCGGTGATTGACATAGGTCCACACACATCCGTATGTATGAGTCCTAATAGGTCAGCAGCGCGCATTCCAACACCTTTGAAGGAAATCCGAGTCATCTTACCGATGAGACATGATTCACACGTGCCAAATGATTGAAAATCAAAGGCCGAGATAGCTCCATTCTATGTGAGCTGTTTAACGCGTTTCTCATTAATGTGTCCCATACGGCAGTGCCATAGGTACGTTTGATCTTTGTCACCAACCTTTAACTTCTTATTCATTACGTGTAATATATCGGTGGTCTGATCTAAAACATAAATTCCATTCATGGAGACTGCCTTGCTATAAATCATATCGTGTAATGAGAAAATGCAAGTATTATTCTCTATTACAAATGAAAAACAAAGTTTGTCAAGTGCAGAAACTGAAATAATGTTTTAGAAAGACTGGGTACATAATAGCAGTTATATAAAAATAACTCAAATCCGCTAAGAAGCTGGATCACGTATGTTCCCCTCGAGATGGCAGCCACTCGTGCTCCATTCCCGATACGCAGGTCCACCTCACCCTTTACGAGGGGTTCGATGTTCCGGAGCCCCTGCACATGATTACACAGATGAGGACCACAACCAGTATCTAGTACCCAAGTTCCGTAACTTGCGTGGTTAATCTCAATCATATGAATAAAAGTAGAAAAGGATGAAGACATACCAACAGGTTTAACGCGACCTGCCTTTATGTCCTCATGGTAAACAGGACATGTACGCCTCCAATGCCCAGTCTTGTGGCAATGATGGCATTCCATGTTATCGGTTTTGCTCTTTGTCGTGCCTGATGAGTTGCTCGACTCACCAGGCCCACTCTTACCTGATCCCGACTTCTTAAACTTCGGTTTACCTACCGCTAGGTTTGGCTGAACTTTGCCCTTACCCTTGCCCTTGTTTGACATAACGAGAACATCCTGTTTCAAGCTCCCACTAAACTTCATATCCTTCTCGGTCTGTACGAGAAGGGAGTGTAGTTCATGAGGACTTTTCTTCAAATCATTCATATAGTAATTCGCTCTAAAGAGCGCAAAACCATCGTGGAGTGAATGAAGCATGCGGTCAATCACGATGTTCTCGCTGATTTTACAATCAAGCGCCTCCAGTTTCTCGACATTCTCAATCATGCTGAGAATGTGTGGGCTAACCGGTTGGCCCTTCTGGAGTCTCGCATCAAAGAAGCGAGTGGTATGCTCATAGGTCACGATTCTCGGTGCTTTCGAGAATTCCTTAGTGAGCGTGGTGAAAATCTTGTTTGCACCTTGGGCTATGAAGCGTTTCTGCAAATTGGGTTCCATTGCAAAAATGAGTACGTTCTTTATCGCACCCGCTTCCATGGCGAATTCGCTATACTTGGCGAGGTCGTTAATTCTAGCCGTGGGACCTGGGTGTGGCGGCATGGGCTCAATCAGATATTTGAGCTTTCCGTCGCGATGGCGATTCCGTAATGCCGCCTCCCAGTCCGCGAAGTTTGATCCATCATTCTTCAGTCGAGTAGACTGATTCATCTGATTCATGAAGATCCGAAGCCAGGACTCACGGTCCAATGTGACACTTGGCATTGGGTCGTCCATACGGCCAGCCAACTAGTTATTAGCAGTTTAAATGATCGTGTTCTACACTGAAAAAGGAAGAAAAACAAAAACGAAATAAGCAACTCATCGAGGTGATTTAAGTATATTTAAAATTCATTTTAAACGTGTAGACTCATAGCACTTGCATAATTGATCTCCCTCAAGAATAATACAAGTGATCCCAAGACTCAATTTCCGTAAATTGATAAGCCAACTGTTTAGCTAGTTCTGCCGTAAGAACTCCTGGTCGATAGATTTCCGTAAATCCTATCTGTAGTCCACCATAATCACAGGATCGTACGAGTGACCATAGTGTTGAGATAAAATAGGTCAATCAGTTCCAACTTACCCGACGTAGAAGGGGTCATATTATGCCTACCGACGAAGAAGGGATTCATTGGAGTTTGACCTATAAAGACTATTCTCAATTTTGGTTTATACGAGGAAGATCCCATCAACATAGTTTTAATTCATTTTAAGTGAACGAATAACTAGCATCACGTGAATGAATTAACTTAGGTGATGGCTTAAAATGATCGTGTGACATAAGAATGTCATAGAAAACTAACGCGTGACCTCTATATGAGTCAGTTTTCATGCAATAATTAGGTGGTTTGGTTTTAGGCGGAATATGATGCAAATTATCGTTACGAAAAATAAAAAAAAAGAATGCAATACGTAAATAAAATTCCTAGTGTGGCCTATCCTAAAAAAAAACATAAAACAACTTTGGAATCCACCGTTGGACCCGAGAAGCTTGTCTTGATGTTCCATCTTGATCCAAGTAGCGGGAGTGAGCATCCGATTCTCCATCTTTGGTCTTCTCAAAAATTACAATTAAAAATTACAAAATGTAAACCTATTTACATTCTAAATAAAAACTGTAATTACAAGTGAAAAATCCAAAACGGAGATACGAGATCTCAAAATACAACCAAGACCGTGTTCCATCATTACGGTAACACGTTCTACTAAGGCCACACTAAGTTACAACTGTTTGTAAAAATAAATACGTAATTAAAAGCATTCAAGGCATTCATGATAACGATAAATAAAATGCATCAACTAAAACAAATTTATTCGTGACATAATTCCGTAATTATGTTAAATTTATCCAAACCACCTTTTAACGATTAAAATTATGTGATAAAACCGCTTCTATCTGTTTAATTTTAATCTATTACAATCCGTTACTTTATATACGCTTTAAAATAACTATATGGTACGTGAGTGAACCGTTTCACTATCAAGCGAGTGTACAATATCCTTATAAAGTACATTTTATGGCCATAAGAAAATTTAAAACAAAAGAAATAAACTTTTCAAGCTGCCAAAAACGATATCCCTCGATCCAGAGACAAAAATTTTTGATCGAAGAACAAAAAGGCTCGATCGAATGATTCTGCCATTCGATCGAGAGGTTTGCCAATCAGAAAGTGCTCGATCGACTGAACACGAGGTCGATCGAGGACCTTTATTAGCAAAACTATTCGATCGAGTACGAGGAGGTCTCGATCGAGCAGTCAGGGTTTTGAAAGAGGTCGATCGAGTAAAGCAAGTGCTCGATCGAACGAAAACATCACTGAAAAGCTCTCGATCGACTGAAAAAATTGCTCGACCGAGAGGAAAACAAGCCGAAACTCTAAAACCCTCGTGAAAACAGATTTGTCGAAACAAAACCATTGCAAAATAGATCTAATTCGTATAAAATTAAATCAACAATTGACAAAACTTTGACATATTGCTATAATGATCGTGTAAAATAACAATATGCAAAAAACAAAACAGCCGTGTATCACATGGCACGGTTTTCAATGCACAAAAAAAATCAGCCGTGTAAAAATTACCAGCCGCACGGTTTTTTATGCAAAAGCAAGATCGTTTCAAATCGATTTATGAAAAACACAATGAAAAATTTACGTGGCCTCGCTCTGATACCACTTGAAGGGAAATATCCGTAAAATTCCCTTAAATTTTAAGGATTATAACGCAAATTTAACATGCGATTATTGACATAAAACAAAATTACAATAGAAACGATAAAGAACAAAGAATCAACCTCGGGTCCTTGCAAATTCGGCCTAAGAACAGAAATCAAAGTAGATTTCCTCCTAATCGTTGCACCCAAGACCGTCTGAGACTATGCCCCTTGTGCTAGAAAGTACTCTCTAATTGCCTTGCAATATTGAGAGAGTTTATGTGAGGTTTTCGATGTGAGATCTAGGTTTCAGAGAGAATTTTCCCGAAACCCTAGTTTGTGTGCAAATGATTATGCTTGGGTCAAAAGGAGAGAGGCTCTCTCCTTTTGTCTTGTTCGGGCAAACCGTGGGTTGGGGAGGAAGTGGGCTTTCCACTTTCTCCTTATTTTAACTCGTGGTTTGACTCGATTTTCGCTAAATGTATATGACGGGATTTTATCATAAATCGTCATCGGTTATCGGTTATTAAAATATCAACTAATAACATGACTCAGTCGATATATTAATACTTGCCCGACAAAGACGGTATTGTATAATAAATTAATTCAATATACATTAATTAAATATAAATCGTTTATATTCAATTTACGAATTAACCGCTTAATTCGCCTTAGCACGTATTATTTAATCCGTATTAAATAATTATCTCAACATCGCGTTTGACTAATTACTAGTCAATAACTCCGACTAACTGCTTAGTCATTTTAGGCATCAACATGACTGTATTTTCATACCGTCACATCTCTCAAACGTATCCTATAGGTGTGACTTTTAGGGACCAGTTGATCACCGCCATCTGTATGACAATAACGTCAAACTTATCTAGCAAGCCAACCGTTATTGATAAACGTGGACCAACTGATAGTAATACAAAAGTATGCCCTTTGATCCTTTTAGAGATTTAAATGTTATTACACTAACTGTAGAGGACACCAGCCCCAACACATCCAACTATCAGGTGCGATTCCAGCTTTCCACCAACATCCGTAGCATATATTATCTATGCAAGAGAAAATAACGATGGTAACAATCAAGAAACATATATTAGAATATCTGGATTTAATGCTTACCTGCCACTAACTTTAATAAGATAAGACAACATAGGTATTTATGTACATATTCCGGCCATTACAGAGATTAGGAACAACAAGAGACATTACGACATGACAACATCTAAGGTGCGCAAACAACTGAACTCGTATAAAACATGTCACCTTTGATTAAGAATCATATTCAGCTATTCAATTTCACACATACTATCATGCCAACAATGTTATAAACTAAACTTTAATTTTTTATCACTTGTTAAGATACATAACCAATGAATATGCGTGCGACTATCATCATATAAGAACATTATAAATTCACATTAATAAGGCTCATGAAATAATCAAACATCTGTATGAAAACTCAACATAGAACTCACATTTTAAAAGTTATGATTCACGTTGTAACTTCCAAAAATCACGAATAAATAACCGTTCAACGAAAACTTGAGTTATATTACTTTTTATAACATACAGAGAGTTAATAATACGTGAGAAAAAGAATGAGGTCCAAAGCTCAAGAATTCAATTTTTAAAGGATTTTGCAACTCAGTTGGTCCAAACAAGTATGTGACAGCAATTGGTCCGAAACTTGGGTCAGTTTGCAAAACTTACCATTTAATATAGAGATATCAAGAATTTTCGTGGCTTATCAATCTGAAAACACGTGCGAGTATTCTAATCACTCCAATTGGAATTATGCAGAAATTATTAATACAATTTAAATGAGGATTTTTACAAAATCGTTGGTCAAAACATCACTGCACAGGAACTTCCTGACCACAGCCTACTAAAACATTTATTACTCCTAATCCGTATATCCTATAAGCATGAAACCAACGCCAAATGAACACTAACTCACGAGGCTATCTCTCATAAAATTTTCATCCATAGGCAATAAACAGAAAAGAAATGGTATTAAGGTCAATTAAAGAGTAAAATGAAACAAAACGAGTTTCAGCACTTGGTCATTCTTTACTATGTTACAAGCTCTTATGAACATACTATGTATACTAACCCATCCCAACTTAAATCTCACACTTTGTGCTTACGTAAACATCTATCCTATAGAATCCCTTCGCATCTCGATCTACTCCTGACATCTAAATCACGATTATTATGACTAGAAACATGCAATTCAATAGTGTTTCAGATTACTATCACAATACTATACTAGCATGGCTTCGGGGTCACATAACCGCATGTCGCTAGACATATTAGCTCTATCAACACGTCATTCAACATCCATCCAAATAAATATCATCAATTCGCAATTATTTTCACGCTCACGATTACCACAATCCAACACTTCATTGATTATCAACCAGAACACGAAAATTTATTTCTCATCTCCACAACATCATATGATCACGCCATCATTCATACAAAATACTTACCGTAACGTCGTCCTGCAGAATGGTTAGAATATATGGATCTCAAGGTATACATCAACTCAATTATATCCAAGGTTTTCCTTCTAACTACCCCATTCACTCAATTTATCTCGGGTTACCTGGTTCAAAACTGAGAGGGCAAAAGAGCACGCATTAAGGGCGCCTTCTTAACCGCACTGTGAGCTCCTAACAGTTTATTCCCAGGGGTTCATTTTATTTAGACACATCCTACGTTCATTGGGTTCATTGGTTTAGGCCTGAGGACCGTTCTCTCTGATACCACTTTGTAACACCCCGACTTATGAAGGAGCCTTTAGCAAGACATTCCCTAATAAACCGAACTGTTACCATCTCGGTTTCCCGAGGTAGTGAATAACAAATTAAACTCCAAGGCGAATTATATAATTTCTTTAACTTAATTTTTACAAAACCTCTTTTACATCAAATTACAAAGAACTAACATAAATGAAAGTGAAAGTCTTCTAAATGATGATCTAACTACTAAGTCTTCTGATCCAGTGTCTCACGCCCATCAAGCTCCCATCCCATCTCATAAACCTGTCAAGTCTGCTCCCCAATATTTGGATCATCACAGGTGTTCACGAATACACAGGGTCAACCACAAGGTTGAGTAAGGAATACAATGAAACAACAAAATATGATATGCATGCTCCTCCGTCACCTCCACCTCCATCTCAACTCATATCTCATAACCCGTACAACCCAGCCATACCGATCCCCGGTAGACTATATATCGACCGTAGCCGATCTGCCAGCTCGCAGCTGAGGACACCAGGGCAAGTCCTGCAGAACCCGCCTGGGCCTTATCACAACATCATCATCACCACACCACATCACCACAACATCCTCCATCTCCAATGCATATGAATGCTCAAGAAATTAATGCAACACAATATGTATATCATTGAACTGGTAAATCATAGAATCATGCCGGTTCAATGTTGTGATAATATACTCAATACGATCAATTCAGTCAAGCACATTCCAGGATATGAATCATAACATGAATCAACAACCATGAATCAAGTCAACGTTCACAGTTTGGTCATATGAAACACAAACAAGTCAACACAATTCAACAACAACGATAATAAGTCAAGTGTATTTCCCTACCTTTTCGCAATCCAAGCACACAAGCAATCAATTATGATCCTTCACATATCCATCACCTACATAACATAATTATGTATAATTACCACCTACTCAATCAAATAATCATGCACATAACCTAGACTCATCATAACTTAATAGGAATATCAACTTAAAGAACAAACACGATTTTTCCTGATTTTCCAGCACATGACAGATTCGGAATAAAATACATAACTAATTCCAGAAAAATCAAATTGATACAAGGCCAATTGGATTGGAACCCCATGAGTCTTAGCTACAAATTATATCTAGCTAGTTTTTCTTAAATTCCAAACTTATCAAGGGTTTTCAGACTGATTTCCAAAAACTGACAGAAACCGTCGCATAAAAAGTATTGATTCATAAAACGAGTTTAAAACATTATTTTGCAGTAATTCCAAATCCTATTATCATCTAGACTATACAAAGATGATGTATAAGAAGCCTCATAACTGAATCGACATAAAAATTAGGGTTTCAAATCATTTTCCACAACCAAATCAGATTCGCGGACTTTTCAGCGACATGTTCATAAATAAACCACCTAGGACAAACCATAAAGAATTTGACTACGAGATTTTATATGCATAAACTAGACATCAAATAAACAAGACTCTATTTTCAAACTTTTTGAAGACGAACACCTTAAAACAGTATAAACAATGGAATGAAATCGACTTACAAACAGGGAAATCGAATTAGGTTGGAATCGATGAGAAATCTTCAATCAAATGAAAGGCTCGACAATTCTTCTTTCTCTCCCTTTCTCTAGGTTTAGAAATGGTTTTATGAATGATAAAATGAAAAGAGGGGAGAGGGAGAGCGGCTCTTAGATTAGGTTTAGGGTAAATGGTGGTTACATGTTCCGGGTAAGGCAAATGGGTTAAACGGGTATGGTCGTTGGGTAAATGTAGATGGGTAAATGGGTGATACGATTCTTGACCCAAAAGACAAAATGTGATGTAGCCCGACTCAGCATATACGATATAAACCCGACTTAATAACATTCACGATATTACGATGCAACCAATATAAAATGTATAATAACTAGTATATAATAATATCCGTTTAATCGATTATATAAAATACGGGGTATTACAATCTTGCTCTTGCACTTTGACAATTTGTCATTCTCATATCATCAAATAAACTAAATTGCGTTTTAGGAGTAAGTAAAGCTCATGCTTATTTTCTAAAGTTCATTACAAGCTCTTGCTTAGAACAATTATTCTTTTACATTTACTCGAACTACGCGCAAGGGTTTGATTTCATTTTTTTTAAATGAATACGTAGGCAATCCTTCACGGGATACAACCCATTTCATCATTTTAAATGTAAATAGAAGGACATTTGCGAATGCACTTGAAATTCGACAAGAATAATGAAAAGAAAATCACAACGGTTTCATAACCATTTAACCTTTTTTTATTTCATTAATAACTATAGTACGTTACATAATAAAATCGTAATAAAAATAAATAGGCTAGGATTCTAAAAACCCCACCTTCTTATTGCAATAATAATAATAATAATAATAAATAATAATAAAGACTTAGGCTACTCTTCCATTTTCCCTTTGCCTTTGTCATTTTTATCATACTTCTTGTCACGACCTCGAGCCGGACGCTCTTGCGTCACTTCAGACCTAATCACCAATGGTCTCGCTTTGCCATTCTTGTCAACCACCATTTCTACGGCAGGAGAAGTCTTCGGTTTCTTCGAAGGATGAACAACTCGAAACCTGACTTCTTCCTCTCCTTCAGTCAGATGCTTCTCCCTCTCCTTTTCCACCTCGCGAACCTTGTAGTCGACAGGTTCACGCTTCCTCAGTCTCTCGCGCTCTTCCGGAGTAGCAGCTTTCCTCCACCGCAGATAGGAATCTGACACCCATAGAGCACTGACAGAATAATTCAAGAACCAAATGTTCCTCCGAGCCCATTTGATGGCCCATTCTCTTCGACTCTCGAGTAGTAAGCGCCACGGCGATCTGGGACAATGTCAAGCTTCGGAATCATCTGCTTCAATCCAACCTGCCTCATCAGCCTCTCCGGGAAAATGCATACCACAAACTCCAAGCCGGGAATGAGAACAGATCGGGTAGGGTCCAGGGAAGATACTCCAGTGACAGATTTAAGATGTAACCATGGTACGATCCATCTGATTAAGGGGTCATCTTCGCTCTTCAGTTTATTCTCCCAGTAATTGCAAATTCGAGTGAAGACAATCATGTAAAGCCTGGTCCTCATTGCAATTGAGCGAGCATGATAAGAAGGAACATTAACTGGGGGCTCGACCAATCGAAGACGTTCCATAAGCCAGACCTACCAAAAGCAGGTATTTAAAAAAAAAAAAAACAAACAAAAAAAAAAGAGAGAAAAAAAAGAAAAGAGTTCTTTTTACCTGCAAAATAATGGGACTTCCCAGATAAGGTAGGTCGCGATTAGCTTTCCTGTTATCCAAGCCCAATAGGATCTCTCCTAAACACAGACAAGCTGGGCTCCTGCGCAGCTCCATTTGCTCAATCAAGCTCAAGAGACGAGGGTCGCCTCTCATATCCTCATCAACATGCCCTTATAGGACATACACATGTAATAGGCAAAACCCGAATGCCCTTCGCCTCGCAACATAAGAGACAGTGGGATCAACCCTATTGATAAAGCGATCGATGAAATCCAACATTCTCACTCCTTTAGAAGTCACAAGACGGTCAACATCAACTCTGGCCAATCCAAGCAAGTCTCTAAACTTGTTCTTATACTCTTGAGAAGTGGAGGGAATAGCAGGCAAATGTTCCGGATCCCATCCACCAATCGCAGTAATCTCCTCGGGAAATGGGCAAATGTCGCCTCCAGGGAAGGCAAATATATGATAATTCGGGTCCCAATAGTCAAGGCAAGCATCTAGGAACGGTTTGACTACCTTGATCAACTTCAAGCTCAAAAGTGCTCCAAAATTATAAGCACCCATGTCGTGTTTCTCCACATTGGAGAACTCATTTGTCCATTCTTTTAGACGAATCTCAAGAGTATTCATGATGTATGCTTATTTTGGGATATTTGTGTAATAAGATGAAGAAAGACGGAAGAATTATGTGAATAAAACCTCCCTCGACGTCTCTATTTATACTAAAAGTTGTTTCCTAAAATTCGTCAGAACGGACGCAGCAGGTGCTGCGCCTCTTCGAAGGAAGAATTATGTGAATGAAATTTTACGCTAGAAAATCGATTTGGGCGTTTTTGATTGAGCCCATTTCGAGTGAAATTGATGATTGCATTAGGTTAGAAATCTGTTTAGGAGTATAAGGGTGCTTTTAGTTTGCATTTTGGTCCCCGTTCCCGCTCCTTATTTTCGAAAAACGTGAGTGAGGTGGAGAAACCGTCTCATCTCACAATGCCAAGTTTATTTGCTTGGGTAATGGGTTCCACTAGGTTACATTGTAGTCGGGAAAGACCGTATTTGCCATTGTGGACCTTTGTTGGGTATTGTGGGCTATGTTGGAATTTTGCTTTTTGTGACGTCTTATGTCTGACAAAAAGAGCGCCTGTTTGGGCTTGAATTGAGTCAGTTTGCCTCGAAATGGACCTTATTGGTAGTTTAGGTCGCCCTGAGATGTGATAAAATCACGTTTGCCTCTTTGCGGTCGTTTTTGAATTTTTGACCGGTTTGTGCTCAAATTGGCGTATAAATTGCCTTTTTGAGCCGTAGAAAAATTTCCCATTGTATTGGGAATGTATTTTGGTTTGTTGGCGGACCTTGTGTGGGTCTTGGGGTGCCGTTTTTTGTTGTGGTTGTTTCGACTCGTCTTTTGCTTGAAAAGAAGAGCGGGTCATTTTTTTTTTGTGCGTTTTTTTTGTGAATTGTTTTTTGTTTGGTTGGGGTTGGGCGGGGTTGTCCTTGCTTTGCTTTGCAGATTGTTTGTTTGGATTTGTCCAATTTACGCCGTCATAATGCCGAAATTTCGGCTGACGTTCTTTGGTTGCATTTGGTCGCAGGGGAGCGTTCGGGGACTACGGGATCTGTTGTTGAGGCATTGGAGGAGGAGGATGATCCAGGAGGAGCAGAAGTGACTGGGGAGGCTGCTGGAGTCGAGGTGGTGGTTGAGGATGCTTCCGTAGAGGAGGGGAGGCGGCTGTTGCAGCCGGCTTGTCCTTTTCGTTGTGGCTCATAGACAGGACAACTGATGATTGGAGGTCAACACACGGGTGGTGCGCCGCATCATAGTTCTTGGCCTCCTTATCATCCAAAGTCTGCCAGACACTGTCTTCTTTTTTGTCGTGGAGCAGGAATGTGGTGTTACCGTTATGGTAACCACCTATGCTTCCGTTGTTGCTCCTCTGTTTTCTGTGTTGCTCCCTTTCTTTTCCATTTGGGAGGATAGGGACTGCTTAGTTCGGTAGGTGGCGGATAGCCCCCAGTTCGTTGTCTTAGGCCAGTGTCTGTATGATAGATGGTTGTTTTAGGCCAGTGTCTGTATGATAGATGTCTGTACTAGATCCTGTTTGTAAGGTCAGTTGTTCGTATCAAACGTGTGTCGATGTATTTTGCGTGAGGCGGTTTGTATATATGTGTTTTTGGATTGTAGCTCATTTTGTGATTTTTGGCTTTTTTGTGTTGTGTTTCGGAGGAGCGCTGTCGGCTGTCGATTCTCATGTTGCTTTGCACCAGTTCCTGCATCGTTAGTGTAAAAAACAGGCAACATGTAGCACATATGCATAAACCTAAACACGTAAAAGCATTTGATTGAAAACAAAATTAACCAAGATGACTTGAAGTTAAAATTGAATTTTGAAAAATGAATTTTGAAAATTTTTGCGACAAGTCGTCACGTTTGGACTCCCAAAAGGAATTAATTTGAAAATTGAGCAATTAATTCGTGTCTTGAATTAAATTGCGTTGAAATTGATTTGTGACTCGAAAAATTTCAAACTCAATCCGTCAGGGAAGAATTTTAGAAAAGATTTTTACGAGTATATTTGATTCGATTTTTGTGAGGTCAAGACTCGAATCTGTGAGTACTTGAAGATTTGAGGAAAACTGACGTCATGTTATCAATTCTCGATTTTTATTTTGATGGAAAATTGCGAAAAAGCGAAAAATTTTCGGAATTTCGACTGACATGGAAACGATCCGTCGCGGATCGGGGCGACTAGCCCTTCCTCCCTTGAAAAAAGAAAGAAAAATCCGTATGTTTAAAGCTACGTTAGGAAACCGTGTCCGATTTCGTAAAACGCGAAAACAAGGAAATGTGAGTGTGAGGAAACACAAAATGTCTTAGATCATCCCGAAGAGGCGCGATCGTTCTGGCAGGAGGTTTGAGGTGTCAGGAGAAAACACAAGTTGAAAGAGACAAGTCAAAGCGAGAATCCTGGGGGAGGGCCTAAAGAGGCGCGAGCAGCCTGACGATGGCCGATGGGAGCCTGCTCTCCCCTTTTTCTGAAAAACGCGCTGATCGTTTTGTATAAATAGTGATGTTTGCGCTTTATTGTTTCATCATCCGAAACACAAAAACATCTCTACAAAACTTCTTCTTCTTCCACAAAAATATTTCATGGATGCCTTTGAGAATGCGTTGCGACAATGGTGCCGGGATTTGTCGCCTCCCGAAAAGTATCAACTCATTTGCATGGGAGTTGGTCAATTGTTGGTGCTCCGTCAAGTCAAGGTGCAATCCTCATTCCTCGAAGCATGTTCTCGGTTTTGGGATTCGAAACACCATGTTTTCGTTTTCCCGAAAGATGAAATTTGTCCTCTTGTCGAAGAAGTTGGAGCCATTGGTGGGTGGCCGGGTTGTGTTCCGGTGCTTCCTCCGACTCGGTTGTGCTACATGGAGAAATTCCGTTCCATGTTGGGTTTGTCAACAAGTCAAGTCAACTTCCTTCTTGCTCCACATGGTGTGGATATGTTGGCTCTTATCAACATCTTTTCCAACCAATTAGATGCCAATGTTTCGGAGGTGGCTAGGAGAAGGGATCTTGCCTTTTGCCTTATCCATGTGTACCTCTTTGTTGATTCTTTGAATAAGGAGGGGCCGAAATGCTATGGTAGCATGACCCTTGTTCATGTGGTCGAGCAAATGGAGCATGGTAGAGATCCATCATGGTTGGTGCTTGGAGAGATCATCCAAGCTTTGGACAAGGAAGGCTCTTGCGGAGAAGTTCCTTCATTTGGGTCCCCAAGGATCCTCCAAGTGTGGCTATTAAAGAAGCTAAGGTATGTAGAGCCTCCGGTTGATTCTTCTTCTTATTCCTTCCATCACCTTACCATGAGGAAGAAGTTGTACTCGGATAGTTTTGCTTCTACCGAGGCTTATTGGGCCGCAAGATTGGCGGAGGAGGGTGGTCCTCACATCCGTTGGGTGGTGCCATGGTGGCACTTTAGGTCCTTCACGGGGTGCCCGCTTCGGGTGCTAGTCCTCGTTCTTTGATGGTAGTGGGTTTGAAGGATGCTTCCTTCATCTATCCCGAAAGGCTCATGAGGCAAATGGGGCGTCAACAAAAGGTGCCCGCTCAAGATACCCTTGTCCAAGAGAATGTCTTCCGAAACTCTGAGCTTGTGGAGGTCTTCGAAAGGTGGTGGACTACTCGGCCACTTTGGGAGGTGCCAAACCCCATTGCCACGACATGGGTGACTCCCGCTTATGTCAAGTGGTCAAGAGCTTCGTCCTTGGAAGAAAGGTCCAAATCCCGTAAGGACGATGTTGTCGACTTGAAGTATCGAGAGGTTGGCAAGGCCAACCGTGCCTTCTTCGAGGAGTATGTTTATGGAGCTAGTCCCGATTTGATGAGACCTTCAAAGAGGAGGAGCTCGAGTCCCAAGAACATGGTGGGCCGTGCATAGGCTCGTTTTGGGCCGAACATGGGGTCTTGTACTAGAACGGAGGCCGTTGCCGTCTTAGATCCGTTGAGGATCCGTTCCGAGGAGCAAATCCATGCTAGGCGGGCCAACAAGAAAAACAAGGGGAAGATGTACCCCGAGGGAAAAGGCAAGGGTAGAATGGAAGAGTGAAGACCTCCATTACCCATTTTATTTATGTTGTATTATTGTTGTGAATTTTTATTATGTTGTACTAGCTAGTTATTTTGTGTTTTGTGCTAGTTTTATTATATGAGGTGTTTTAGTTGACACCTTAGCTTTGACAAGTTGTAGACTCGTCGAGCTTTATTTGTTGTTGAAATTGTAATCCTCCCATTATTAATTAAATAAGAGGATTACTCGTGTCGAAATTATGAACGCTCGTTTCTTCTATCCATTTTGTAAAGGCAATTCGATTTGAATCGTCCTAAACGTTTGCACTTGGGAAAGTGGGATTTTGTAGGAAGGGAGAAAGGCGTATTTTTGGTATTTTTTGTGGGGAAAAGGGAATGTTGTTTCCTTTTCTCTTTTTTTTTTTATGGGGATTTTTTTTGTATGTGGGTGATGTTTTTTGATTATGGGGATGGTTGTATCCTTCTTGTGTAAGAAAGGACTGCCTACATATCCACCTGAAGAGGTGAAATCAAACCATGATCGTAGTTCAAAATGTTTTGTAAATTTTTTATTGGGTTTTGTGGTTGTATCCCTCATGTATAAGAGGGACTGCCTACGTATCCACCTGAAGAGGTGAAATCAAACCATGCTCGTAGTTCAGGGATTTTTGTTTGTTTTAGTGCAAATGGATGTTGCCTTTGACAGACCAAAGGACATTCGAAACGGGCAAGGTGCCGCAACTTAGACTCGATACAACATGCAATTTCAAATCAGAACACGTTGAAGAACTTGACTTGAAAAGGGTTGAGGTGGTTGCTAGTTTTAAAACTAGGCTTGGATCGTTGGCTGCTATGGTTCAAGGGTAGTATTTATTGAGTTGGTCTAGGTTGGTCGGGTTTGTAAAATCCTCCCCATCTAGGTCACTCAGTCTCACTGCGCCCCCCGAAAGTATTTTCTTGACCAGGTATGGGCCAGCCCAGTTGGGTTTGAATTTTCCCCTCGGATCGACGGGTAACGGTGCTCGAACTGACTTGAGGACCAAATCGCCCTCCTGGATGTTCCTGGGTTTGACCCTCATGTTGAATGCCCGTTGTATACGTCGTTAGTATAGCTGGACATTGTGCAAGGCGTTGAGCCGCCGTTCGTCTAGAAGAGTGAGTTGTTCGTACCTTCGGCGGGTCCATTCTGCCTCAGGGACTTGACTCTCCAGTAGGATGCGTAGAGATGGGACCTCTAACTCTACCAGTTGAACTGCATCCATACCGTATGCTAGGTAGAAGGGTGTGGCGCCTGTCGGTGTTCGAATGGAGGTTCGGTATCCCCAGAGTGCGAATGGGAGTTTGCTCGGCCAATCGCGATAGTTGTATTGCATTTTCTTGATAATGGTGACGAGAGTTTTGTTAGCTGCCTCCACCGCTCCGTTGGTCTGGGGACGGTAGGGGATGATCGATGTCGTTTGATCTTGTATTTGTCCAGCAAGGCCTGAGTTTCCGCCCGGAAGTGAGAGACTTGATCGCTGATGATTTCATGGGGTACCCCATATCTGCAGATGATGTTGTTCTGGATGAACTTGGCCACTTGTTTGGCGGTCAAGACTGCATATGACTGCGCTTCTACCCATTTGGTGACGTAGTCGATGGCGATGAGGACGAAAGAATGCCTCTTGGTGCCCACTGGGTTCGCTTTCCTGATGATGTCGATGCCCCAGGTTGAGAAAGGTCAGGGTGATGTCATGGTGTATAAAAGGGATGGTGGTATATGTTGTATATTGGCGAAGATTTGGCAATTGTGGCAATGTTTGACGTAGTTACGGCAATCGGCTTCCATGGTGGTCCAGTAGTAACCTAGCCGCATGATTTTTCGGGTAAGCATCATTGCGCTCATGTGCGGGCCACATTCTCTGTCGTGGACCTCTCCCATGACTTTTTTTGGCTTTGTGATGGTCAATGCGAAGGAGGAGAATCCCTTGGGGTGTTCTTTTGTATAATTGGTCTTGGTTTATCACGAATTGTGATGCAAGTAAATGGATGGCTCTTTGTCCTCTTTAGTCAGAGTTAGGAGGGAATTCGTTTTTGGTTTTGTAGTTGAGGATGGCTTGGTACCAGGGTTCATCATGGCTTTCCTCGTCGTTGTTGATGGCACAAATGTGAGCTGACTCGCTCCTTCTCTCACACATAGGGGCATCGACGTCATGTCGTCAGGTATGTTGACGAGCGCGGCATGTTTTGCCAGGGTATCAGTAAATTGATTTTCCTCTCGTGGCAAGTGGAAGTAGTCGACTTGGTTGAAGAACTCGGCCTCTTGATTGATTCTTGCTTGGTAGGGAGCTAAGCTGTCACTTCGAATTTTCCATGATCCGGACTCCTGATTGATGATGAGCGAGGAATCGTCGTGGACCCTCAGTCTCTTGATGCCAAGTGTGATGGCTGCTTGTAGGCCGATGAGGCATGCTTCATATTTAGCGGCATTGTTGGTGACGACGAAGTCTAGTTTGACCGAGATCGGAACGTGTTCTCCCTCCGGTGATATTAGGAGGATTGCTACCCCGAAGCCTCTCAGATTAGATGCACCATCGAAGTATAGGTCCCATGCGTCGGAATTGGCACAAAGGATGTCTTCGTCAGGAAGTGACCATGTGTCGGTCGTTGGATCCTCGTTGACGGGATTTTCTGCCAGGAAATCGGCGACTGTTCTTCCCTTGATAACCTTGAGGGGTACAAACTTGAGATCGAACTCGGACAGCATGAGTGTCCACCTAGACAGCCTTCCGTTTAGTACGGGTTTTTCGAAGATGTATTTGACCGGGTCCATCTTGGAGTAGATGTGGACTGTGTAGTTGAGCATGTAATGCCGCAACTTCTTTGTTGACCATACTAGGGCAAGGCATGTCTTTTCCAGTCGGGTGTACCTTGTCTCATACTCGATGAACTTTTTGCTGATGTAGTAAATGGCGCGTTCGTCGCCCTCGACTGTTTGTGCTAGCATTGCTCCCATGGTTGTGTCGGTAACAGTCAGGTATAGGGATAAAGGAATCCCCGGTTGAGGTGGCATGAGGATAGGAGGCTTGGATAGGATTTCCTTTATCCTGTTGAAGGCGTTTTGACAGTCGTCATCCCAATCGGTGTGATCGGAGGCGCGAAGTTTCTTGAATATTGGTTCACAAATCATGGTGAGCTTGGCAATGAAGCGGCTGATGTATTGAACCTGACCGAGAAATCCCCGAATCTCATTCTCGTTCCTAGGCCGAGGCATTTGCTGAAGGGCTTTGATTTTGGTTGGATCAATCTCAATGCCTCTTTTGCTAACGACATGTCCCAAGAGTTTTCCGGAGGTGACCCCGAATGCACACTTCTAAGGATTTAGTCTCATGTTATATTTCCGCAGACGAGCGAAGAATTTTCGAAGGGCGTTGATGTGGGCGTCCCGTTCTCTTGACTTGACAATCATGTCGTCGACATATACCTCTACCTCCTTGTGCATCATATCATGTAGGAGAGTGGTAGCGGTTCTTTGATAGGTAGCCCCGGCGTTGATGAGACCGAAAGGCATGACTGTGTAGCAATATGTACCCCACTGCGTAGTGAATGCAGTCTTGTGCATGTCTTCCTCAGCCATTTTAATCTGGTTGTACCCGACATACCCGTCTATGAATGATAGGAGAGCATGTTCGGCAGTATTATCCACTAGAATGTCAACATGTGGTAAAGGGAAGTCGTCCTTTGGACTCGCCTTGTTCAGATCCTTGAAGTCGACGCAAACCCGAATTCTCCCATCTTTCTGCGGTACCGGAACGATGTTGGCCACCCAGTTAGAGTATTCAGACACTTTGATGAAACCAGCCTTGAACTGTTTATCCACTTCTTCCTTGATTTTTAGGGCCCATACAGGACGCATCCGACGCAGCTTCTGCTTCACAGGTTTAGCTCCGGGCTTAATGGGTATCCGGTGCTCTGCGATTTCCCTGTCAATCCCAGGCATATCTCTGTTGGACCAGGCGAATACGTCCCTGTATTCGTGGAGGAGGTTAATGAACTGTTGTCTTTCCGAGGGGTCCAGGGTTGTCCCTATCCTAAATTCTTCAGGTGTGTTGTCGGTTCTTACGTTAATAGGTTCGGTCTCCTCAATAATGGGGGTTCTGGTTTCCCGTTTGTCAAGTTCTTTGGCTAGGTGAGGTGGGTAGTCACTCAAGTCAAATTCCTCACAGTCATTCAGATGCATTGCAGTTAAATTGAGACGAGTCATAATCAAACTTAGCGTTCATTAAGTTGACAGGAGCGAAAAGCTCGGAGAGGACAGACATCTCGTGGTCAGTCAGAGGCGACACGGCAAAGGAGGTGGTCCCTAGAACAGGCTCCAGGTCGTCACTTTTCATGGGAGTGGGGGCGACCCTGGTAGACTCAGCCTCTGAATCAGCCACGACCTTGTGATAAAATAGTGGGAAAGGGACCTTGTCCGGGACATCAAGAGTGTTAGGAGCTATGACAGACTCTGACTCAGACTCAGACTCAGATTCAGATTCTTCTCCATTTCCCTCTTTGAACATAGGGCCTTCTCCAGTTGTGATCTTGAGAATCTGGCCTCGGCGATCGGTCCACTTGACGGTCTTCCTCCAGCCTTGGGTAGCTTTCTTCGGGTCAGTTTCGGAGATCAAGGTGGTTGGGTAAAATTGATTGTACTTCAGGGCGACGTTGATAATGTCCTCATAGTCAAGGTGCTTGGTGTTATCCTCTACGAAGAGGAGGGTGACAGCTTGTCCATTGAGGCATGACGACGGCTTAGACTCGGTTGATGCAGCTTCGGTGTTGTCGGGGATGAAGTAGCAGTCCTGGAAGACTTCCACACCCGGGTACCTGGTCTTGGCCACAGAGTCATAGATCGGCTCTGGAAAGCCATGGTAGAGCTCAGACTCTCCCTCGGGGACAAAGTATCCATTGAGGGTCAGATGATATGGACGGAGGATAACCCCGTGCTTCTTGCGCTTCCGAACTAGGAGGTTCATCTCCTGGATATCTTCATCGGTAGGTTCATATCCCAGTCTGAAGGGAATGTTGGGGACCTTAGCCTGTTTCAAGGGAGGTAAGATGCTCTTTAGTGGATTGAGGGGCAAGCTCGGGAAGTAACCCTGGCGCATCATGATGCGGTTGACCGTGAGGTTGGCAAATGGGTCACAATCAAAGGGGGTTGATTCATCAGTTATGGCATTCACAGCTTGGAATCCCCAGATTTCATTGTCATCTTCCTCAATGGTCTGGGAGGCTATTCCCTTCCTCATGGCAGCTTTGATCGGGGAAGCAGGAATTGTGATTGTTTTCCCGTTGAAGGGGACCCTGATCTTCTGGTGGAGATTTGAGGTAACTGCCTTAACGACGTGAATCCAGGGACGTCCCAGGAGCATATTGAAGGAGGCGTCGATGTCGACCACCTGAAAACTGGTTCGCCTTTTCAGTGGTCCGGTTGCGACAATCAGAGTGATGAGCTCCGCGACCTTGCGACGAGTGCCGTCGTAGGCGCGTACTCCTTGATTTGTTGGGACCAAATCGGCTTCCTTAATACCCAGCTTGTGAGCAGTCTTGAGGGGAATGACTTTTACCGCGGATCCGTCATCTACAAGGACCATGGGTACATTCTTCTTGAGACATTGTACGGTAATGTACAGGGCAAGGTTATGATTGGCTCCGAAGGGAGGGATATCTTCGTCAGAGAAGACGACCGGGTTGTTCAAGTCAGGGGCGTCCATTGTCATGTGTGCCACTATTTCTTCAGGGGAAGAGGTGGAGGGCACAGTTAATTTTCCCAAGGCCTGTAGCAAAGCTCGTCGATGCTCAAAGGATGTCGCGATCTGTTGCCAAATTGATATTTCGGCTTTTGCCTTCTGAAGCTGCTTGAGGATCGAATTCTCAGGAGCTCTTGGTTGAGTGTCTACTTCCGGGACGACTTGGTCGTTTATTGTTGGAGCGACCGCTGAATTGTTCGGGTTTTGATAGGGGCATCCGGACCGGGTAAGGTGACCGATCTCTTTCGCCCGTTTCTCTTTGCCCGGGACAATATAGACATCTTCAACATCATCTCTCCAGATGCCATTGATTTCAGGATCTCGAAGGCACCTTGGAGGGGTATTCCTTGGTGGGAAATTTTTGTGAGGGATATTTCTGTGAGGGTAATTTTTGTGGGGGTAGTTTTTGTGAGGTTGATTATTGTGAGGATGATTATTGTGAGGTGCATGCCAGAATGGTCGCGGGAGCAATCCGTCCTGGTGAGAGTAGTTTTCGGCGCTCGGGGGACTCTCCCTCGGGCGTGGTGGTGGAGGATTGAAGATAAGCCGGTGGTAGGCATCGTCAAGTCGGGTGATCCTCTCGGAGAGGCTGGCTATACCTTCCTCAACTTGTTGGAACATGGTGAGCATAGTTGCGGCACTGAACACAAATACCCCGTCCGAGGGATCTTTCTCCAAGGTGTTCACCTCGTCATCAATTGGCAGGATGAGGTGAGAGCAGTCCAGAGTTGGTTCATCTTTGGAGATAGCGTGGATTCCGAGAGGGTTTGTTTTGTTGTTTGGCTTAGTCGGTGGGGGTAAAGGCAATTCCCCTTTCTCAATCATGTCTTGGATGATGTGTTTGAGTTTGAAGCAGGTTTCTTTATCATGCCCTTTCCCTTGATGGTACTGACAGTAGGCATTGGGGTTCCAGAAGCGGGATTTCTTAGCATCGGTCGGATCCGGTGATACGTGTATTTTATATAGCCTTTTTAGCCTATTTTATGCACGTATTTCCATGCTTTAATCGTAGTTTATGCTACGAAATGCCTCGAATATGCTACTTTGGGTTATTTTGTCTTATTTGTAGGAATGAACCAGAAAGTAGTGAAATCAAGCCTTTTATCGTCCGTTTTGCATGCATTTGGAGGAAGAGTGAATCTGGAGCGGAATTATAGCTATCTTGGGATGCGTGAAGCCATTTCGGGAGCTAAAAGGACAAGTCAAAGTCAAACTAACGAGAATTATGAGCAGCTGAAGTTAGTTTTCACTCGATCGAGTACTTAACTGGTCGATCGAGTGGTTTTAGGTCAAATAATCAGTCGATCGAGTACTTTAGTTGGTCGATCGAACTGTTTCATATATGGGTTTAGTCGATCGAGTGCTTCTTTTGGTCGATCGAATGGTCTGAGTTTTGAATTGCTCGATCGAGTAGTTTAAAACCACTCGATCGAGTGGTTTATCCTACGGGCTTGGGCTTTTTAGGTTTATTTCCGTCATTAGGTTAAATAATTCCTATTTTCTTATAAATAGGAAGTTAGGACGTCATTTGTAAGTGTGCTTTGCAGAGGGGATCGCACGTTACTGTTTCTCGGTTACTGTTTTAATGCTATTTTCTGTTCTTCCTTATTTCCGGATTTATTTTTACTGTAACTCTCTTCTCTCCCTTTTCTCCTTATTTTAATTTAATGTTTATTATTACCCCTACCCTTATTCTTGCTCTTTCATTTATGTCTAGCTAATTCTCTTGCTAGGATTAGGGTAGTCAATGAATGAATGTTAATTGCTAATTAGGCTATAATCTGTCGTTGCTGTTGTTGTCTTTATTGTTAAACTGCCCTTAACTGTATCTTCCTAGTTGATTCGAAGTAATTAGCCTTTTAATATTGGTAACCCTTGACCTGGACCGAAAGGTTGGAATAGGTGAGACCCGCAGTGAACAATAGGATGCTTTAGTGAGGGCGAAAGTTAAGCTAATAGCATTTCAAGGTGAATTGAGACCGAAAGGAGATATTCATTGCCCCTTAGACCGACACATCGACTGATTTGTGACCTTACTCGCAATTAACTGACGTTCATTGATGACCCGAAATCCTAGTTCCCTTCTCTTATTGTTAATTTCTCTTGTTTTTATCTCTCTTGCCTTTAATCTCTTTAGTCTAGTCAAAACATTTCAAACCCCCCAATTGTGACATTAGACAGATAGAATAGACAAGTAGATAGTAAACCGCCTCCCTGTGGAGATCGACCCTACTTACCGCTGACTTCTGTAGGTAGTAATCTAGGTATTTATTTTTGGTACATAACGACCGTATCAAATTTTGGCGCCGTTGCCAGGGAGGCAACTATTTATTTATTTGTTTAATTCTGTCTGTTTTTAGCCTCAGGGATTTTTCCCTTGAGGCCGTTCTAATCTTTTCTTTAGTGCTGTTTTGATAGGCCTTACAGGTACTACCTAGACAGTTCTAGGTGAAAGATCGTCAAAGGGAAGGCTTGAGTACCTTTGACCCATCACCTATGTCCCATTATATGGCGCAGCAGGTGATTTACTGCGGGAGATGTGGTTCTGCTGAGCACAATGCAGCCTTTTGCATGGCAGGAACTGACGAGCTCCTCGAGTTCAGGCTTTGGGGACGAGCTAGTCAAGCAGCTGTAGTTGTGCCGTCATATCCACCCTATCAATGGCCACCGCAACAAGAACCTCCTGATATACAGAAAGAAGAGATTGCGGAGCTGAAGTCCTTGTTGGAAACACTTGCATTCCAAGTGCAAGAAGGTGATGGAGACACTTTTTCGCGATTTGATAAGCTCGAGTCTGAAATTGCTCAGTTAGCAGCTGAGTCGGATAGTTGGCAACCAGAAGAGGTATACTTTACTGAGAGCGGTTTTTCCCCTGAAGAAACCGTGTTGCCTAATGCTGAGGATGACTTTTATGACTCGGACGACGAATTTCTATCATATTTCAAAAGTTTACACGAAGACTTCAGCGCTGTACAGGAAGAATCACTCGATCGAGTGACTTATATTAGTCGATCAAGTGAATTTCCAGAAGAAAGCTCTCAATCGAGTGATAATTCTGCTCGATCGAGTGAAAATCAGGAAGGAAGTGGTCGATCGAGTGACAATTCTACTTGATCGACTGAATTGGCCAGCAAGAGCATTGATTCGTCATGTGGATTTGTTTTGGATGACGATTTTGACGATGATAATGGATACGGTGAGTCACCCCTATTCAAGGCCGAGTTGGATGCACTTGAGGCCGCGATTTACGGGACGAATTCCACTGAGGAGGGTGATGAGGAAGCAGCTGAGTCGGTAATTGCTCCTAGCACGGAAGAGGTAATAAATTTCTTTATCTATGATTCCATCGTTGAGAGCAACCAACCCGAGGTAGTAAACGATAATTTATTTATTGTTTGTTTAAATAGTAAATTGCCTCTTTTAACTTACGCTGCGCATTCTGATGCTTTGCCCCTTCCTAGTAGGTCGTATAATTTAACGATTTTTCACCGTCCTTATCATTTTAATTTCGTTAATCTGAAACGATACCCTACTTTATTGTCAATTGCTCCCGAGCTCCTCTATTTTGTGGACAAATTTAGGAGCTCTCATAGGAAATTTGTTAGACTTAAATGTTTATATATTTTAATTTCCTATTTCCTTATTCCACTGTGGTGGTACTTACATTTCTGTGTAGCACATGCGCAGATTTATGATCTCATGATGCGCGCTTTGAGTTATTTTGATTATAACTGATTAGAGAGGCTTGAAGAAAAAGAAGGTCGAGCTGGGACCTGACTGAAGCTAGCGCTACCCGGGAGGCAACCCGGAGTTTTTATTTTGCATTTTTTATTTCATTTCAGTTGTAATAAATGGTTTTCATACCATAGACGATCTCAGTATGCTTGTCTAGTTAGTTTGCGGGCTGTTTTTAATCGCGTTTTGCAGGAACACACTGAGGATCGCTCGATCGAGTACTTTTTGTACTCGATCGAGCACTTTTGTTGCTAAATCCACTCGATCGAGTGATTATTTTACTCGATCGAGCACCTGCAAAGAGAGAACTACTCGATCGCCTGCTATTCTTCTCGATCGAGCAGTTTTAGACGCCCAGTTCACTCGATCGACCACTGTTCGACTGCTATCGAGTGTTTTTGACTTGGATTAGTTTCCTGAGACGGTATTCCGGGCCTTTAGCAACCTCCCATGTTCATGGTCGGTTTGGGGAGGTCCCTTATTCGCGCAATCTTGTAAGTTTTCCGCATTTACTCTCTTTCTCTTTCAGTTTGCATTTCCTTTCCATGTTTTGGTACAATGAGGGCATTGTACGGTTTGGTTTGGGGAGGTTATGCATCCATATCTGTGTCTGCATGTTGTTTTTATTTGCATTTTTTTTATCACGTTTAATTTTTGTATGCATTGTTGTTTATTTTTCATATAAAATTCAAATCCCATAAAAATTAGAAAAATTGAAAAAAATTCAAAAAAATTCACGTTTATTTTAGCATATAGGTTGAGTCGGAACGGTGGATTTCAGTGATGAAATTGCACTATAATTGTCTTTTTGCTTAAGCCTTGCATGAACTATTATTTTTTAGCATTGTCTTTTGCATATCTACGAGTTTATGTTAAAATTTAGCTGAACGAATAGACTTGACCTGAAATTTTGGCAACCTACTTATAATTTCTAAGGATTAGAGCCTTATAAACTGGTGTCATTCATGACCAGTTTCATGTAAGATTGTGAGTAGTATACTCCTTGCATAACATGTTCATTAATTTGCACATATATGAAATTCAATTGCTTTTTGCCGTCATACATTCGGGTTAGTGGTTGGTGTCACATGCAGGGAGGTGCTTACAATTTCCTTTTCTTTCATTTTTACCCATTTAACTCCACATTAGCCAAATTTGCCTGTTGACCCTTAGCTACATCCCAAATTTAGCCTGCCTTGTCAAGCTAGTTTAGTGTATGTTTTGCGGTATATATTTCATTGTGCCAAGTTTGGCTCGTATTCTGTTGATTCGGAGTTGGTAATCTATGAAGAAAGGGAAGATGATGAAAAAAGACGTGAAAAAGAAAAAAAAAAAGAATTTGAAAAAGGAATTCGAAAAAAAAAACAGGAAAAGAAAAGAAAAAAGAAGAAACCGAAAAAAAAAATGAAAAAAAAGAAAGAAAAAAATGTTGATTGGTTGACAGTGTCACTCCTATGCTTTATCTATATCATTTGAGGAGTATTTTCAGTTCGGTTTGGTGAGTTTTATGCCAATTGAAGGGCATGTGCTTAATTCTATAATTGAGTAAGGATGGATGTTGTTATATGGTTTTGTTTAGGTACTAGCTTGATCACCTATACCTCCACATTCCCATAAATGTTTTGCCTTTTCTTACCCATTGCCTCACTTTACCATATTTTTGTAAGCCCTCTACCGTGACAGACCTTGTTTGGTTGGAATGTATGTACGGTAGCTAGAATTGTCTATCATATTAGTTGCATGCATGTTTATGTGGGTCGTAGTCTAGGTGAGCGACTATTTTTCTTTCTCTCTTACATATATATGTTCACCCTTTGCTTCATGAGAGAAGAGTGACCTGTGAGAGTCCATTATTAAAGGTCTTGCAAGGTCGACGGTTCAGCTTTATTATAAACATCTTATAACTCGTTTGCATTTGACTGTCTGCTATAAGTGTTAGTTTGCTTGCATTAAACTGGTTTAAGTGGGCATTTGTAGCTAGCTCTGAGTTATTTTTTCCGTTCCATTAGTTTGCATTTAGTTTACTCGAGGACGAGTAAAGGTTTGGTTTGGGGAGATTTGATACGTGCATTTTATATAGCCTTTTTAGCCTATTTTATGCACGTATTTCTATGCTTTTATCGTAGTTTATGCTACAAAATGCCCCGAATATGCTACTTTGGGTTATTTTGTCTTATTTGCAGGAATGAACCAGAAAGTAGTGAAATCAAGCCTTTTATCGTTCGTTTTGCATGCATTTGGAGGAAGAGTGAATCTGGAGCGGAATTATAGCTGTCTTGGGATGCGTGAAGCCATTTCGGGAGCTAAAAGGACAAGTCAAAGTCAAACTAACGAGAATTATGAGCTGCTGAAGTTAGTTTTCACTCGATCGAGTACTTAACTGGTCGATCGAGTGGTTTTAGGTCAAATAATCAGTCGATCGAGTACTTTAGTTGGTCAATCGAACTGTTTCATATATGGGTTTAGTCGATCGAGTGCTTCTTTTGGTCGATCGAATGGTCTGAGTTTTGAATTGCTCGATCGAGTAGTTTAAAACCACTCGATCGAGTGGTTTATCCTACGGGCTTGGGCGTTTTAGGTTTATTTCCGTCATTAGGTTAAATAATTCCTATTTTCTTATAAATAGGAAGTTAGGGCGTCATTTGTAAGTGTGCTTTGCAGAGGGGATCGCACGTTACTGTTCCTCGGTTACTGTTTTAATGCTATTTTCTGTTCTTCCTTATTTCCGGATCTATTTCTACTGTAACTCTCTTCTCTCCCTTTTCTCCTTATTTTAATTTAATGTTTATTATTCCCCCTACCCTTATTCTTGCTCTTTCATTTATGTCTAGCTAATTCTCTTGCTAGGATTAGGGTAGTCAATGAATGAATGTTAATTGCTAATTAGGCTATTAGATCTGTCGTTGCTGTTGTTGTCTTTATTGTTAAACTGCCCTTAACTGT
The DNA here is from genome assembly GCF_048544455.1 of Silene latifolia. Taxonomy (NCBI): domain Eukaryota; kingdom Viridiplantae; phylum Streptophyta; class Magnoliopsida; order Caryophyllales; family Caryophyllaceae; genus Silene; species Silene latifolia. Next base: position 23,088,136 of record NC_133537.1, on the reverse strand, counting down.
ATCTTGCTAGTTGATTCGAAGCAATTAGCCTTTTAATATTGGTAACCCTTGACCTGGACCGAAAGTTTGGAATAGGTGAGACCCGCAGTGAACAATATGATGCTTTAGTGAGGGCGAAAGTTAAGCTAATAGCATTTTAGGGTGAATTGAGACCGAAAGGAGATATTCATTGCCCATTAGACCGACACATCGACTGATTTGTGACCTTACTCGCAATTAACTGACGTTCATTGATGACCCGAAATCCTAGTTCCCTTCTCTTATTGTTAATTTCTCTTGTTTTTATCTCTCTTGCCTTTAATCTCTTTAGTCTAGTCAAAACATTTCAAACCCCCCAATTGTGACATTAGACAGATAGAATAGACAAGTAGATAGTAAACCGCCTCCCTGTGGAGATCGACCCTACTTACCGCTGACTTCTGTTGGTAGTAATCTAGGTATTTATTTTTAGTACATAACGACCGTATCATCCGGGGTGGGTCCGATTGGTGGTAAATTTCCCTGGTCCATGAGCCTCTTCAGGGCACTTGCATAAGTTGACCCTATATTAGTGAACACTCTCTGGGGTGCTCAGCTCTCTTAGCAGATGGTTCAACGAGGTTGACTTCATCAATTTTATTTGTTTGGCCGTAAGGGCGAGACCCGGTTGATGTGGATCCCTGATAGCCTCTGCCAGTGGTCTTGGCCAAGACACCCTTCCGGAGGTCATCTTCAATGCGTGTCCCCAAAATTTGCAGATCTTGGAAGGTCTTAATATTTTGATACCTCAGTAAGTTGGCATACACTGGGCGGAGATTGTTGACGAACCTTTCCACCAAAGTTGATTCAGTCGGCTTGCTGACTAGCTGAGTACTTACCTGATACCCGTCGTGAGGTGTCAAAAATAAGATTTATAATTTCCAACTACAACTATAGCTAGCGGCAGTCGGGTCGAACCACAGAGAGGCAGATGTAAATTCTAGTTGTCTAATTCTAGTCTAAGGTAACGATAAAGTGGGGGGTTTGATTTGAATTGGTCTACAGCTAAGAGTAAATAATAAACTAGAAAGACGGATTAAACAGATAAAGAAGGGGTACTAGGATGGTCGGTTCGTTAAAGCTTCGGCGGCAACATACTAAACAGGTCTAAATCGAACACAAGTGAGGCGGGAAACAAGAGGTCCTCTCGGTCCACTCTTAACAAATAGCATCTTTCGATCTCGCTATAGGTCCCTAATATCACTAATACTAACTCTCGTCCTGAAAAGTGACTAACGGTCTAAACTATACCTATCTTTCGATCTCAAAGACAGTTTAGTCATCTTAATTGGTGATCAAATAACTTTCCCTATCTTTCGATCTAATGGGTCACCATAAATTAAGCATCTAACCGGTCGCATGCATTCGATTCGTTAAATACAACATTAAAATCAATTAAAACGAAGGGTAACCTTACGAGGTCAGTCGATCGACCGAGAATGTCAGTCGATCGACTGACACGCGAATCAGGCCGTGTTCAATACCTTACCGCCTACGCTATAATTCGCCTACATCCTAGCACAAACTATTTAGCTACTCATACTGAAAGTGATAACAACAATAATACTAGGGCAATAAAGTATTGAATTCATGAGTAAAGCGGTAAAACAAACAATTAACATGCAATAATAAGATGGTTTCGGGAATCTAACTATCAATTCTATACTAATAACGAAATAGAAGTAAATTGAAATAGGGCAGAGTAATACCAAGATTGCAGAGGAACGATTAAGAACAAGAATGAAATTCCAATGCTAACAATATTCCAAACCCTAATTCTAAAAACCGTATGTAGAAATTAATGTAAAAACTGAATATGAAACTTGGATCAAAACTCGATGTCAAAACTGAATTCCTAGGTTACGTTATATAGCAAATAATGTAACATTATTTCCTAAACCTAACACAACTTTGGGCTTCAAGATTCACGGTCTTTTAATTCTCGTCTGTTTAGCGGTTTGGTCGATCGACTGCTAGGACTGGTCGATCGACTGGTCTTGTGACACCCTTATATATAGCGTTAAATAAATACGTAAATTCTACAGAAAAACTGACAGGATATGTTTGTAATTGGTTCAATTAGATAAAACCTGTAATTTTTAAAACTTTCCTAAACCATTCACAAACATTTCCAACTTAAGAGTGCCCAAAACCTGCAAATGCTAACAAACTAATTTACATAACATAACTAAAGACGCGGGGATATAGTGATACAAACCAAAGAAAAAGAGGGAGACATATGTCCCTTCAAAATATAAACACAACCAAAAGTATAAAGGTTTACTACAAAAATAGCCAAACTAAGTCCAAGGTTCTTTTGCTCACTAGCTCGTCCGTGTACCCCATCTAAGCATCACCAACCTGTCAATCGCATTTTATACAAACACGAAAGCCACAATTCAGTGGGGAGTAACTTCGAGTCCTCCCAGCCACGAAATGTCATTTTTAATGTAACATGTAGCGTAACATGTAAACAACATGATAAATCAATTAACTATCGAGTATTCTAACATATGATCACTAAACTGACCAAATTAAACTATCATGTGAATCATATAACAAATAGTAATCCAAACTTTATCAATTGTAACCGGCTTACATCTCACCTATTACAATTCATAAAATCACCATACAAGAAAGGGCAATATATCAAAGACAGGCATAAGTTCTTAGTACGGTCAATGGTCACTCTGTAACTCGAGTCTATACCACGAGGTAGGGAAGGTAATCGAACCGGTATCTTGGCTTAGAGGTTCTATCAAAACATGGCCAAGACACAACACAACCCTAGCCTAAAATCACAGAGACCTAGACATGCGGATACACACCACCGCACCCAAGACCCACAATTTTTCTAAAACAAAGTGAGTACCCTAAGGAGTCCACCAAAGGGTTGGCTAGTACTTAAGCTGACCACTTACTATCAAAATAAGTAACGAGGTCATGCCCCAACTTGGATATAATCCCACCAAGTCAGGAACACAAAGGCTATTAAGCAGTGAACATATACTCGTCAAAGACCTATCTATGACAAACACAACAACCTGCAAAAAGTATTTAATACCAATACCATTTCTAGCAATATTAACAATATTAAAGGTTTCAGGGAATCTAGGGCCGTTTCTACAATATAAGAAACTATTAAATTCAACCAACAACACATGTGAACTAAAACTTAATAAATGGCCTAAAACAAGAAAAAGGCCGATTATCCAATTCATATAAAATTTCATCCAACCGAATTTTTACCCGCAACCCCAGTCCTGCGACAGGTACGGGTTAAATTGCGGCTGACCAATCACACAATTGACTCGACATCGATTCACCAAAGGGACCAAGGCTCGATTTTCGCATAATCATCCAAACATTACAATTATCGCTATAAAATTCATTTTGAGCTTATTCATTACAATTTCATTTTATAACCTATTCTAACATGTGTCAACTACCAAAATAAACATAATTTTTACCATCAACATAATTTTTACTACTAATATGATTCATTTCAAAAGATTACCCATTTGTTACTTATACTAATTATAACATTAATAAACCCGAAATGACAAATAATGCATGAAAAACCGCGAAACAAGCAACGGGCTGACCCGGGCCAGCCGTGGGCCTGCCGTGGGCCTGCACGGGCCTGCCGCCTGCTGGGCCTGCTGGCCGCCACCCCCAATCCTCCATTTCTCCATTTTTGTTCAGTTTAACATCGTCTGAAGCATCAATTAATCATTCCTATACTAATATGTTAACTTAAACTAACAAAAGACATGAATTAGACAAGAAATTAACCCATATTAACATGTGAAATAAACCATTCAATTAATAATCACAAAATCAAACAAAAAGCAAAGAATGTGACGATTATTCGTCGAGTAACTCGAAATATGTTACCTTTAGCAACAAAATGAGCAATTAGCACCTTGAACCCAAACCCTAATATACAGCTAGCCACTATCTTCAACAATATACGAGTCCCCAAACTCGTCTTCCAAATCTTCACCTAAATAAACAATAAAAACACAATAATAAGTACAAAAACCGAAATATGCCCAAATTCGTCTTAAATCAACATCAAGAAAACTGAAATTAAAACATACTAGGATGTAGATCTTGAAGAGAGGATTCCGAAAATATAAATTTTGTGAAAATCGGACTAGAAACGAGTGAGTTATGGTGAAATTAGCTTGGATTTTGTATAAAAATGGTGGTTTTATGTTTTGGAATTGTTTAGAAGGTTCAAGATGATGAAGATAGACAAAGAAAAGAAAAAAAATCAGAAGGAAAGGGGGAGGGGAGGTGTGCCGCGGAAAAGGGAGAGGAGGAGCGGGTTGAGACGGAAATTTTATGAGTCGGTTTTGGCTCGTTTCGACAATAATTAGAACCGTTTGTCAAATGCAAATTCCGACAAGACCAAAGTTCTTAAACATGAGATTACAAGAAAATTGAGTACTCATATGACCCATTTCCAAAATCGTTTGCCCAATTTTCAATAGAGTTGTCATTTTTCCCGATATGCCCTTATTTCAAAATAAAAAGTTTTTACACGGTTTAAACTATTTTTAAACATTTCGAAACTATCAAAATAAATACTTTACTTCAAAATATAATAAAATTATATTTCTTTGAATTATTATTACTTCAAATACATTAATATCAAATTTTACTTGATTAATAAATTACTTCCGCAAAGATATTAACGGTCCGAAATTACGGGTGTTACAGTCTTCGATGAAATGAGCTTCGAACCCGATGGTTGGTCGATCGATCAAGGTAGCGGTCGATCGATCGCTGAGCTGCTACTTGCCTTCTTTAAACTCGTGGACTTGTCTTTTGGGCCTTGAATTGCGCACCAAGTTCGTTCCTCGGGTGAATGCTTCACGTCACATGAAATGCAGGATACTCGTGGACGGATTTAGCTCGATTTCCGCTGGATTCTTCACATTTCTGCAATAATGTACAAAAATACGGAAGTAGACGGAAATAGGGAGAAATGTAGCGTAAACTACATGAATGAGCTCTGAAATGCGTGTAAAATGGGATGTAAAACATCATATAAAAGACACGCATCAAACTTCCCCAAACCAAACCCTTGCTTGTCCTTAAGCAAGAACTAGACTCGATCTAATGACCTAATGGAACGAGTTCAATCTCAGAGCGAAATGCAAACTGTTAAGCCTAAACCAATTTAATGCATAACCAACAATCAATTAGCAAATGAATCATGCAAACGAGTTATGGAGTTGTTAAAACTATCAACATCAACGGAGAGACTTATCAAACTGGACTCTCACGGGTCGCTCAAATCACTCAATAAGTACAGGTGAATATATGTAAGATAGAAAGAAGTAAATGTAATGACGCTCACCTAACTACGACCTATAAGAGCATGCCTGCAATCTAATATGAAAATAATCTCTACAACCGTACATGCGCATTCCAACCAACAGGAGACCATGACACATGCCGAGGTATAAATGTGGATATGTGAGGTATGGGTAAGAAGAGGCAAAACATTTATGGTAAAGTGGAGGTACAGGTGATCAAGCTAGTACCAAAACGGAACCAAATGGCAATATCCAACTTCTTGCTCATAAACAAATGGAACGGTGCTATAACAAGCACAAATCTCACAATTTCCAGAGATAAAAGTAATCAACTAACTCCCCATAAAATATGAATAATACATGGGAGCAAAAATCGCCAAAAGATAAAGGATTGAATTATGCGAATTGATTCTTTCTCTTTCTCGAACCTCGGTCGATCGACCTATAAGGGCAGTCGATCGACTGCTTAAACAGTTCAGAACTCTTTTTTTCTTTTTTCGAATCATTTTTCTTCATTTTTTTTTTCTTTTCATCTTCCCAATATTATCTCGAACAGAGCATATGCCACCAAAAATGAGTAACAACCCCAAGAACACAGACTACTAGCTTGACCAAGGCAGGCTAAGTGTAGGATGTAGTAAATGGGACAAAAAAAAAGGTATTTTTGGCAGTGTGGAGTTCATGGGCAAAACGAATAAGGGGAAACCTCTACCACATGTGTCAACTAACCACAGACCGAATGCGTACAGGTATTAAGCAGATTAAGTTCATATTTATGCACATTTAAGTGACATGTCTCATAAGGAGTACTACTACTCACATTCCTAAATAAACCGGTCATAGATGTCACCAGTTATAGGCTCTAAATCTCAGAAATATGATGTAGTTTGCCAATTTTCAAAGTCAAGTCTTAAGTTCAGCAAATAATTAACGAAAACTCGTAGATATGCACTTATACGATTCTACTAATAACATGTCAATCAAGCAAGGCTCGGGCAAAACAGGTGCAAAATGCTTTTTTATCCTTGAAATACTACCGTTCCGACTCGACCTATATGCTAAAATAAACGTGCATTTTATGGAAATTTTTGAATTTTTTCAATTTTTTTGATATTTTCTGTATATATGAGAGAAATGAAATAAACAATGCAAAACAAAATGTAAACGTGAATGCAAGCAAATGATATGCGACGCAAAACCCTTCCCCAAACCAAATCACACAATGTCCCCATTGTGCAAAATCATGTAATGAAGAAAAGAGAAATGGGAATTTGCGTAAATTGAAATAAATAAACATGACGTGAAGTGGAAATGGGGAACTTACAAGACTTTAAGCGCAGCAAAGGAAACCTCCCCAAACCAGCGTGAGCTAGGAGGTTTCAGTAGCCAGCAGTGCTACTAAAAGGTACGTGAAAGACAAGCAAAACCACGCATAAAATCGAGAAAACAATTTTGAAGCGGTAAAATTGTGCATAAATGAGAAAATAGAAGAAATAAATAATTTGACGGAGAGAAAAAAGGAGTAGAAAGCTCCCTTAAGTCCGCATATCGACCAAACACAGCAGAGGAGAGGTCGTGAACAGTGCAAAAGAAGAATTCCTCGGTCGATCGACCAAGGATGGCAGTCGATCGACCAATGTGTCAGGAACAGTAGCTCCTGGAAAATGCATCTCAGTCGATCGACCAATGTGGCCAGTCGATCGACTGAAAGTACTGCTGTACTCTTTATTTCTTCGTATTTGCTCAATAACTTGAGCTAATGAGGTCTAAAAACCTGCAAGTGCATAATAATACGCGCCCAAAATTGCGCAAAACCCAAAGTAAAGTCTCAAACGTATAAAATCCTAAGCAAGCAAAATAAAATGCGTAGTTTTCGCGCACACAAAAGGAATAAAAAGTGTCTAACAAAAGCAAATGAAATGGAGTTTATAAAGAGCTCGATCAACTAATGGTTGATCAAGAATGACCACGGTATGGCCCACTTCGTCGGCTTCTGGCTACTAGAGGTAGCCTCAATGGTGCTTATCTGAGCAGCTGCACCCTTCTTAGCTTCCACGTCCGTATGGCTCAATGGATCAACATTCTCATAATCTCCCCAGTCAAGGATCTCTTCGGGCTTGTCAGAATCCAAATCAGACTTTCTGGCTTTGACCGGCTCGTCATCAACTACCTCATCGATTCTATAGCTCAGGCAACCAAGACCTCCTCTTTGAATGATCGGCTTCTTTACAGCTGGAACAACTTGCAGCACTTCCTTCCCCAAACCAGCTCCTGCAACATCTAAAACAACAGATTCTTCCTCCTTTTTGCTCCCAATCTGAGGCGGAGGGGTTAACACAGGAGTGATAATAGAGACAGGCAATTCAGGAAGCACAAAGTACGATTTCTTTTCAGAAACCGTGTTACAAGTCACAGGCCACATGGGGTCCTTTTTCTTAGCAGGTTGGGCAAAGACAATAGAATGCTTTCCCACTTTGAAAGTCAAGGTTCCTAGATCGACATCTATGACTGCACCAAATGGTGTGCGAAATGGCCTACCCAAAATAATGGGTATATGAGCATCCTCAGGCATGTCAAGTACAACAAAGTCAACGGGGAAAAAGAACTTCCGTATTTGGACAGGGATGTCCTCTAAGACCCCTATTGGCTGGACCGCAGATCGGTCGGCCATCTGAACTGTCATATCTGTCACTGCGAACCTAGTCAACTTGAGATTTCTAGCTAGACTCAAAGGCGTGACACTTATGCTAGCTCCTAAGTCACATAATGCCTTCTCAATAGAGAAGGTACCTATATTGCAAGGAATGAAAAGCTACCCGGTCCTCAAGCTTATGGGTGCGGTGTGAGACAAGTAAGAGCATGACTCTTTAGTTAATGCGACAGTGTGGACATGTTCAAGCGACTTTTTCTTTGACAAGAGTTGTTTCATGAATTTAGTGTATCTTTGGCACTTGGTTAACTAACTCAAGGAAGGGTACCTGTACATTCAAGCTACGAATAACTTTTTCAAATTTACTTGAAAGATACCCGTTCCTTTGTTGGCACTAGTCTCTCCTGGATATGGGGTCAGTAAGAAGTACCTTAGCCCTCTCCTCTAAGTTGCGCATGCCGGCATCCGTGGACTTAGGCTGGAAGTCCACTGCTTTCTCCTTGTTAAAGCTCGAATCCTCCTCAGACTATCTCAAATGTGAGCCATTAACTGTCATTGGATCGAACTTCGGAATTGGGACGGACCCATCGGCAAAGATCTGGTCCGCTTCAACACTTTCTGAGTCGTCGTGCCCCGAAACAAATAGTCCCTCAAGTTATCGGGCATCGGAGGACGAACAATCTCGCTATCAGCATAATCTTGGTCGATCGACCACTATCCTCGCGATCGACCAAGGTGTACGATTCCTAAGCTGCGTAACCCGCATATCGGGCCGATCGATCGGTGTATCGATCGATCGACTGATATACCTGGTAGACGCCTTTTTCTTTGAATTATTCGTTTCAGCTTTCTTTTGACTCGGATCTGCCTTATTTTTTTCAACAACATCCTCGACCATGGCAGGCCCCTCCAGGGTGGACCCACTCCTCAACGTGATGGCGTTTAGGGTCTCTTTTTGGTCGGTTTGAGTCGGTAAGTGTCCCAGAGCTCGAGAGGTACTCTTACTAGCCAATTGAGCAATTTGGCTCTCTAGTAGCTTCATCCCGGCCTCTCTTGCTTGGGACTCCTTCATCAACAAGTTCTTAAACTCAACAAAATCAGAACTATGGGATTGTTGTTGCTGCTGCGGCACATAAGGAGGTTTCTGATATTGTTGTTGCTTTTGATGAGGGGGCACATAGGGTTGCTGCTGCGGAGGTGGAGTTGGATTTAGGACATTCTGGCTACTCCACCTCAGGTTGGGGTAAACATTAGGCTCATAGTAGGTGTTCGTCTTCCTATAGTGTTGAAAGGCAGCACAAGACTCAAAGGGACTAGGGCAATTCTTCGAAACGTGTCCCTCAGCTCCACACCTCTCACAGACGAAAGGACCATCTGACACAGCATTTACTTGGTACATCCCACTTTTAGAAGCTCCTCCCAGTTCATATTTGTCAAATCTCGCAGTGAGAGCTTCAAGTGCAGCAACAGAGGAAGATTCAGCAGCTCTCCTCTGGTTCCCTCTGGAATTCCCATATTCAGCCATGTGGGTGGCTAGATCGTCGATTATCTTCCACCCCTTGGTCTCTCCCAAGTTCTCGGCAAATCGGCCATTGGCTGCAGCATCTAAAATAGCCCTCTGATCGTCAGACAGCCCATTATAGAAATGATTGCACAAGCTCTATTTTTCAAAACCATGGTGCGGTATGGTTCGCACCAGCTTCTTAAATCGGACCCATGCCTCGTGGAAGTTCTCATCCGGCCCTTGTTTGAAACTTGTGATTTGGGCTCTAATAACAATCGTCTTAGAAGCAGAAAAGTACTTCTTGTAGAATGCCAATGCCAAGGAATTCCAGTCAGTGATCCCATGAGCAGCTCGATCCGATCTCTATACCACTCCCTTGCAAAGATCACGAAGGGAGAAGATAAACATGGTCTCCTTGATCTGGTCTTGGGTCACACCTACCAGGGGGGTATGGAACAAAGAGAGTCAATAAATGTTTCCATGTGCTTAGCCGCATCTTCATTTGCAGCTCCCGAATCAAGTTTCTCTCAACCATATTAATGTATGAAGGCTTTGGTTCGAACTTCCTGGCATCTCCTGGTAATTCGAACCCCTTATATAAATTTTCAGCTGTCGGCTCAGAATGACTAGCTATACTCGCTTCCTCGCCCATGACTGGAATCTCTGGAGAAGTGACTGTCTCGGCTGAAGAAGTGGAAACGGGTGAAGACTGTGGGTCTTCCTCGAACAGCTCGTTCTCGTGATAGCTTGACAGAGTACTCAGCTCTTCCTCTGTCGGTAATACCCTTTGTGTTCGTCTCAACTCGCGCAAAGATTTCTCTATCTCAGGATCAAATGGTACTAGTTCACCACCCTGTGACCTGCGCATAAGAAGAAACTACAAAAAGAATAGAAGAAAAGTTTAAGGAACAGAAGTCCCTTAAACTAAGAAAGACTAAAAAATAAAACAACTAAAATTAGAACTATTGCCTCCCCGGCAACGGCGCCAAAATTTGATACCCGTCGTGAGGTCTCAAAAATAAGATTTATAATTTCCAACTACAACTATAGCTAGCGGCAGTCGGGTCGAACCACAGAGAGGCAGATGTAAATTCTAGTTGTCTAATTCTAGTCTAAGGTAACGATAAAGTGGGGGGTTTGATTTGAATTGGTCTACAGCTAAGAGTAAATAATAAACTAGAAAGACAGATTAAACAGATAAAGAAGGGGTACTAGGATGGTCGGTTCGTTAAAAAGCTTCAAGGCAAAGATACTAAACAGTCTAAATCGAACACATGTGAGGCGGGAAACAAGAGGTCCTCTCGGTCCACTCTTAACAAATAGCATCTTTCGATCTCGCTATAGGTCCCTAATATCACTAATACTAACTCTCGTCCTGAAAAGTGACTAACGGTCTAAACTATACCTATTTTTCGATCTCAGCACAGTTTAGTCATCTTAATTGGTGATCAAATAACTTTCCCTATCTTTCGATCTAATGGGTCAGTCATAAATTAAGCATCTAACTGGTCGCATGCATTCGATTCGTTAAATACAACATTAAAATCAATTAAAACGAAGGGTAACCTTACGAGGTCAGTCGATCGACCGAGAATGTCAGTCGATCGACTGACACGCGAATCAGGCCGTGTTCAATACCTTGCCGCCTACGCTATAATTCGCCTACATCCTAGCACAAACTATTTAGCTACTCATACTGAAAGTGATAACAACAATAATACTAGGGCAATAAAGTATTGAATTCATGAGTAAAGCGGTAAAACAAACAATTAACATGCAATAATAAGATGGTTTCGGGAATAAACTATCAATTCTATACTAATAACGAAATAGAAGTAAATTGAAATAGGGCAGTGTAATACCAAGATTGCAGAGGAACGATTAAGAACAAGAACGAAATTCCAATGCTAACAATATTCCAAACCCTAATTCTAAAAACCGTATGTAGAAATTAATGTTAAAACTGAATATGAAACTTGGATCAAAACTCGATGTCAAAACTGAATTCCTAGGTTACGTTATATAGCAAATAACGTAACATTATTTCCTAAACCTAACACAACTTTGGGCTTCAAGATTCACGGTCTTTTAATTCTCGTCTGTTTAGCGGTTTGGTCGATCGACTGCTAGGACTGGTCGATCGATCGGTCTTCAATGAAATGCAGAGCTTCGAACCCGATGGTTGGTCGATCGACCAAGGTAGCGGTCGATCGATCGCTGAGTGCTACTTGCCATCTTTAAACTCGTGGACTTGTCTTTTGGGCCTTGAATTGCGCACCAAGTTCGTTCCTCGGGTGAATGCTTCACGTCACATGAAATGCAGGATACTCGGGGACGGATTTAGCTCGATTTCCGCTGGATTCTTCACATTTCTGCAATAATGTACAAAAATACGGAAGTAGACGGAAATAGGGAGAAATGTAGCGTAAACTACATGAATGAGCTCTGAAATGCGTGTAAAATCGGATGTAAAACATCATATAAAAGACAGGCATCATTACCCTCCTCCAACAGGTTAAGAACTCGGTGAATTCCTCCTTTTCGTTCTGGGTTAGGACCTCAAAGGTACGGGTATTGGCTTGGATTTCAACATTGTCAGCGTATTGCTTAGCAAATTCAACTGCGACCTCATCCCAGGTAGTAAGGTTTTTCGGATCGAGGGAGTAGTACCACTGACGAGGGATCGGTTCCAAAGAGGATGGAAAGATCCGGGTGAAGAGCTCCTGTTTGACCCCTTTTATGGCCATGTAGTCTTTGAAGACTCGGATATGATTGAGCGGGTCCTCCACTCCTTTGAATTTTGGCACATCAGTCAGGGTATAGTTTTCAGGTAGTTGATCCCCTACAGGTTCGAACCTTCGGTTGTTCTCAAGATGGATATTGTTACCCCGGGCTATGAGCTGTTTTTCCAAGAGCTTGAGCCTTTTCTCAGTTTCGGTCAAAGGTGGAGTATTATGCTCTCCAGCTTCTTTCTTTTCCAGGGTGTCGATGCGGGTCTCGACACGATCTAGAGTGACCTTAAGAGCGGTGAGCAGGCTGGCTAGCTGAGAAATCGTGACATCTTTGTTGTTATCATTGTTGTTGCTATTGACAGACGAAGTTGAAGATGGGGCCATGGCTCTGAGGCAGAAAAACGGCTCACATTACAACTCAATCCGACACGGTTCAAAGACTGAAAGCACACAACATAAAGGACGAGACAAAGGTTAGACTCGACGAGACGAGGATGACCGTGTGTGGTACCTCAGTGCTGACTCGATTTATGATGTGACGGTGTTGACCGAACGTTTGACACATGTCCAATGTAGCGGCGTGACGCCATTGGACGAGTCTCGTGGTGAGACGACTCATAAGTAAAGACCCATAAGTACGTTTGCTTCGACTCGATAGACACGAGGCGGAATTGGAATGGTGGACTGAAGTTTTCAAAAATAGAAATTTTCAAAAAGATTCATTCGTCGCTTTGTGGACGGTTTCCGAAGATAGAGATCCCCGCAAGTCGGTCAGTTGAAAGGGTTGTCTTAAGTTTATTTGCAAAAGACGGTTTTGAGTTTGAAACGGCTCAGAAAACAAGGTATTGCCTCCCAAGTCGGTTTTTGAAATTCAAAATTGTATGTTTTGAAAATCGAGTTTGAAATGTTTGAAGAGGTCTCGGGGACGGTGCATGGTCCTCGGGATCTCGAAAGTGTCTCGAAAAAAGGGTGTCACTACAAGAAAAAATGAAACAGGCGACCGAAATTTGGCGACTGAAAGAAGTAGTCGCCAAATTGGCAACTGATTTTTAAATTGGCGACTGAAATCAGTCGCCAATCTGGCGATTGACTTTTTTAAAAAAGGAATCAAACGTGGCGACCGAATTTTTAAATTTGGCGACTGATTTATGGGTAGTCGCCAATTTGGCGACTGAAATTCAGTCGCCAAAATGAATTTCAGTCGCCAAATTTTTTTATACAAACCAGCGCTCCTCTCTCCTACTTTACTCTTTACGAAACAAAAAAAAAAAGGACGAGCGATTAAAACAACGGCGACGACACCAACGAACAACACCACACAACCATCCGTCCACCGCCATTTCCACCGCCACATCCACCCTCTTTAATTAGGTTACTTTTTTTTGTTTAATTTCAGTTTATATAGTTTAATTTGTTAGATTAATTTGTAGTTAGTTTGATTAATTTGTGGTTAGTTTGTTAGATTTATTTGTAGTTAGTATGTTAGATTAATTTGTAGTTAGATTTAGTTTAAATTATGTTTGAATTAAAAGGGAATGATTATGAGGTTTGTCTTTAGGTTTAGGGTTATGGGGGGGGGGGGGGGCGGCGGGTTCGGCCATGGGTGGGGTTGGTCGGGGGTGGGCTGTGGTGGGCCGTGGGTGGGTGGGTCGTGGGGTGGCCTTGGGTGGGTCGCGGGTGGTGTATGGTGTTGGGTAGCTAAGTGAAACCGTCTCATTATCATTAGTATTAAGCTAAGTGGAACCGTCTTAATTAATATTATTATTATTATTATTATTATTACTAAGTTAAGTGAAATCGTCGTATTATTATTAATATTAAGCTAAGTGAAACCGTCTTTTGCATTAATGGAATTAGCTAAGTGGAACCGTCATTTGGATTAAGAGAAATTAGCTATTAGCTAAGTGGAACCTTCTTTAGGACTTGATTTTGATAAATTTAGTTTGATAATTCATGTTATTGATGAATTGAGGTTGAATAACCTTGTTTTTTTGTTTTTCTTTTCTCTTTTCAGGGTTGTCACCTCGCTAGGCACCACCGTGCGCGTAGTCCGTTGCTTCTTGTTTTCTTTTCATTTTTGCTTTTACTTGATTAGGTAACCTTCTCTTACCAGTTACCTTTTAAATTTACTAATTTTAGTTCAAATTATGCTACGGACTTTAGGATAGAAACCTTTATTATGTGGTTGAATTGTGCTCTTGATTGACTTAATTAATTTAGTACTTGATTGTGTTGTTGTTTGATTTGATGTTGACTTAGTACCCGTTCAAGAATTACTCATTAGGAGTAATTCTCGAATAGTCCCCATTTTGGGACTGTCTTTGTACGTTTCACGTCATTTAGGTAGTAAACACGTACTTGTGATTTATTAATGAGGAATGAGTTTGGTGGCGATCCCTTTAATGTTCTCCGAATACATGTATATGTGGAGTAATTAGTTATTCTACATAGATGTGTATTTGGAGAACTCAAGGAATTGCTTTGCCAATTTTTTCCTCATTAATAAATTACAAGTGTGTTTCCTAGTGACTTGAAACGTACATTGACGGGTTTAGGTTGGAGTGATAAGGACCCCATTCGAAGATGGATTACTTATTGACAATATTTATATATTGTTTTCATATGTTTATTGTATAATGTGGAGTATAATGTTTAAATTTTGTATGTAATATTATTGTTATTTTTTTAAAAATGTTTAAATTATTGTGGGGTCTTCTTTAGATTAAAATGAAGAGATTGGAACGTTCATGGATGTATAAAGGGTGTTAGCAAGTTTATAAAGGGTGTTAGCGAGTTTATTGAATTTGCTAAACAACAAGATGAATATGACTTGGTAGACAAAAAACTTAGGTGTCCTTGTGCCAAATGCAAAAACCTGAAATACCAGCTTGACATTGTGGTAGAAGAACATCTCATTATAAACGGGTTTAAGCCAAATTATTACAATTGGATTTCACATGGAGAAGCATATTCTCCAATTCATGAACAAGCTCACACCAACAAATACAAAATGATGAGAACCCATATAGAGAGATAGTTGTTGATGCTATGGATTCCACTATTTTTAATAGTGATGACCATACAACCATTTCTGAAGAACAACCGCCACACCCACAAGCAAAAGCCTTTCTTGACATGTTAAAAGCCACAGAAAAACCCTTGTATGAAGGAAGCAGAATGACATTGTTACAAGCCGCTTCTAGGCTAGTTACCTTGAAATGTGAGTTTAATATGCCATTTGTTGCTGTTGATGGCATTGCCTCGTTCCTTGAGGAATCTTTCCCCGATGATAATATCATGACCCGAAGTTTCTATACTACCAAAAAAGTAGTTAAAGGTCTTCAGTTACCGCATGAAAAGATTGATGCATGTCCTGAAGGATGTATGCTATTTTGGAAAGATGATGCTTTGCTTGACAAATGTAAAGATTTTGGGGCGGATAGATATGAGACAAGTGAAGGAGATACAGTTTTGGTGTTGAAAAAAGGCAACGGTAGTAAGAGGGCCAAAAAGAGTAAGAAACCAATAGCATGTAACCAATTGTTTTACTTTCCTCTCGCACCAAGACTTCAAAGAATCTATGCCACCAAAAACATTGCCGAACAAATGAGATGCCACAAAGAAAACCCATGTGCTCCGGGGAAGATGAGTCATCCTGGTGATGGGGAAGAATGGAAACGATTTGATCAGATGTATCCTAATTTTGCCAAGGAACCCCGCAATGTACGACTTGGCTTGTGTACGGATGGATTTGATCCTTTCGGTAATTTTGGGAGGAAGTATTCTTGTTGGCCCGTTATGGTCACACCATACAATTTACCACCTTGGTTATGTATGAAAAGACCATTTATCTTCTTGTCACTTATTGTTCCCGGACCAAAATGGCCGAAACGTAATTTGGATGTTTATTTACAACCATTGGTGGACGAGTTGAAATAATTGTGGGAAGTTGGGGTGGAAACTTATGATGTGTCTAAAAAACAAAATTTTCAACTTAAAGCTTCCCTTTTGTGGACAATAAATGATTTTCCCGCCTATGGTATGATATCTGGGTGGTCTACACAAGGACAAAAAGCATGTCCTTGTTGCATGGAGGAAAGTAAAGCATTTTGGCTTCCCAACAGCAAGAAAATATGCTGGTTTGATTGTCATAGATGCTTCTTACGAGAGGGAAATCCACATAGGAGGAACAAGAAAGCTTTCACAAAGGGTAAAGAGGTGCTTGATGCCCCTCCGAAACGAGTGCCTGGGGATGAGATATGGAAGACGGTATGTGATTTACCATCCCCTATTGATGGTACCGAGGAAGAATTTAAAGAATTGAAAAAGCAGAAAAACGGTTGGTTTAAAAGAAGCATTCTTTGGGACCTTCCTTATTGGAAGACAATGTTGATAAGACATAATTTGGATGTAATGCACATAGAAAAGAATTTCTTTGAGCAACTAATTGACATGATCATGGATGTAGAAGGTGAAAAATGTGATAGCATTGCTTTTAGAAAAGATTTGCAGAAATTTTGTCATCGTACCAAATTACACATTCGCGGCGACGGGTCTAAGCCAACATCCGTTTTCACTCTCGACAAAGCTAAGAGAAAGGTATTGTGTGAGTGGTTACAAAATTTGAAGTTTCCTGATGGGTATGCATCAGATTTTAGTCGATGTGTTGATCTTAAGAGGCTGAAGTTGCAAGGCTTGAAAAGTCATGATTGTCATGTATTCATGGAGCGATTATTACCCGTTGCTTTGAAACACCTCGTGCCGACAAACGTTTGGAATGCAGTTGTTGAGATTAGTCAATTCTTCCGAGATTTATGTGCCTCTTCAATATGTGTTGATGACATGATTCGTCTGGAAGAGCAAATACCACAGATATTGTGTAAGCTTGAAATGATCTTTCCTCCTGCATTTTTTAAGTCCATGGAGCATCTACCGGTTCATTTGCCATATGAAGCCAAAGTTGGGGGACCCGTCCAATATAGGTGGATGTATTCATTTGAAAGGTAATTAAGATAATCTAGCTACTTTTAAATTAAAATTAATAATAATAACTAATCTATTTATTATATGTTAACTTTATTATTAATAAAACTCATCATTAACTTTTATAGGTTTCTTAATCATTTGAAGAAAAAAAAATGGTAATAAAGCTAGGGTGGAAGGTTCTATATGCAATGCGTATTTAACGGAAGAGATTGCAAACTTTTGTTCTCTTTACTTTGAAAAACATATAGAAACCAAAGCAAAAAACTTGAATGTTGAGAAACCGGATGAAATAGACGGAAGTTTACCCGAATTTTTTCAAACTCAAGATGATGAAGGGTGTTCATCAAAGGGGCAAACAAGATATTTGGATGATAAGGAGTATAATCGTGCCCACTTTTATGTGCTATCTAATTGTGACCTCTTGGAGTCATACGAAATACAGTTTGTTAATGATTTCATTCAGAGGAATCCTAATATAAGTAAGGATGATGTTTGGGACAAACATGAAGACCAATTTCCATCATGGTTTCAGAAACATGTAATTGAGTTGAATATTCAAGATGATTGGATAAGAAGTTTGACTTTTGGTCCTTCAAAAATGGTAAGAACATGGAATCGATACTCGGTTAATGGGTTTAATTTTCAAACATTCAACCACGGTAAAGGTAAGGCTAGGTGCAATTGGGGGGTTACTATTTCTTCTCTTGATGACAACGAATACTATGGTATAGTTGAAGATATATTTGAAATTAGTTATAATGGACGTGACCGAGCTTATAAAACTGTCTTATTCAAGGTTGACTGGAAGGATAATTATGTGGCTGGAATGAGAGTACATGAACAATACAAGCTTGTAGAAGTGAATCGTTCTAGAACATACTCTAAGTATGATCCATTTATACTTGCACATCAGGCTCATCAAGTGTATTTTGCTACTTATCCAAGCACAACAAATGATAGAAATCAAAATGCGTGGTGTGCAATCTTTAAGACAAAGGCACGGTCACAAGTTGATACAACTTTTTTCCAAGAAGAAAACGTTTCAAATGAAACACTTTTGTCTCCACCCGATGAAATCAACTATGAGCATGAGAATAAAGATGGTGAAGACATGGAAGAGGAAGAATATTATGATGTGGAAGAGAGACTGCCCGGGGAGGATGAGGCGGAGGAGGAGGAGAGAAGGGAAGAAGAGGAGGATATGAGGGGGGAACAGGAGGTGAGGAGTAGAAGGGAGGAGGAGAAAAGGAGGAGGAAGGACGAGGGGTTTGGAGATGAAGATGATTATGATGATGATGATGACGATGATGAGGATGAGGATGAGGATGAGGATGAGGATGAGGATAAGGATGAGGACGAGGGGTTTGGAGATGAAGATGATTAAATTCGGTATAATTTTGTATTCCTCAAGAGTAAATTATTAAAATTTAGAAGTCTGTATAATTTTCATTTATCATTATTTGTGTTAATTTTTATTTGTATTACTACGATGGTCGGAGCAGTCGAGGTAGGAAGCGTGGAGGCGGCTCGTGTTCGGACGAGTACGCGTGCGGAGGAGGAGGAGGAGTTTGTGCGGGAGGATCCGATGCGGATGCAGACGGTGACGGTAACGGTGAGGAGACCGACGCTACCGACGAGCCAAAGACAGTGCCGATACGGTACACTTCGGATCATCGGATGATTCTTGAGCCGGCGGGATTATGGTAAGTTTTATTCTTTATTAGTCTACTATTTTTTTTTTTTTTTTTGTAAAATAATAATTGTTTCTAATTTTACATGTTCAAAATAAATGCAGGTTTATGGACGATTGCGTGGTACGAGGTGTCACGAAAAGCACGAAGACTAATTTCGTGGGTCCAATTCCTACATCGTGGACACAAGCTTCTAATGCACAAAAAAGGCGTGGTTCAATAACTTTCGGGTATATATTTTCCGTAATTCTTTGTTTTAGATACCAAATAATTAATTTTGATAAATTTTTTAAGAACCAAGGTTATACTTTTACTTTATACTAATATGAAATTTGTATTAATTAGCATATACTCTCTTATATTATAAATAATATCATTAACTTATTAGTTATGATTTCATATGTGTAATTGCAGGTGACAAGTATGAAGGCTTAATAAAGCATACCAAAAGTGAAGCTTTTCAGAAGAAGTCTAAGCAAGCATCCCTCAACAAAAAAGGAGGAAAGGAAGATGTCGTGAACGAGCCTACTCATTTCGCGGGTTCACGATCGTTCTGGGATCGTGTATTGGGTGTAAGTTTGTCTATTATTTCACACTTTTTTTGGTTTTCAATGCAACATGTTTATTTTATGTTAGATTTTTTGTTGATTTTCTAACATGTATGTTTTTTTTTTCATTCAGAAAGGAAAGAAGAAGTCAAAGCCGATTGCGACGGTACCGGAACTATTTCTGGACACGCATTCCAGGGTTGACCACAAAGGGGTTAGAAGTCGGATTAAGCCAACAGACAAGCAATTATATGTAAGTTTTCCCTAACACTTAATATTTGTTAATTTATTCTCTTTTAAAATGTCGTATATAATGTGGTTACCATATTAACTTACAACCATTTGTTTAATATTGTATGAAGCATTTGAACAAGAAAAAGCCGCCAATCCAGAAAAACCGGATAATGACATATGGTATGAGTTGGTGAATGGCTTCAAGAAAGGGCACGTGTATGGTACCGGAAGTTCAACACCGGCTTTCTATGAGAAATCGCGTAGAAGATCGACTTCAACAATTCCCAGCAACACGTATCAACCGGGAATTATTAGTCAACTTCAAGCTCAAGTAAGAGAGCGTGATGAACGTGAAGCCAAACGTGATGAAGAATTCCGTCAAATGAAGGAAAGAATGGAAATGTTTGAGAATTGGTGGCAAGGTTGTAACCCCGGACCTAGACCCAACTACGATCCAAATAATCCGCATGGTCCACAAGGGGGGAGTGGAGCCGGTGTTGGCTTCCAAGTAAAATGATTTTAGCATGTAAGCTTGTAAAACTTGAACTTTAGACTTGAACATTAGAATAGCTTAGCTTGTAAAACTTTCATTTTCAATATATGAAATGAAGTTTGAGAAAATGGGAGGTGTTGGGTTGAAATGTATGGTGTTGTGTGTGTTGAAATTTGGGATGTATGGCGTTGTGGAACATCGGTTTGTATGCAAGTTGTAAATATTTGGCTAGCAATGAAAACGAAAAAACCACCAAAACATACAGTGGCTTTGGCGACTGAAAAGAGATTTGGCGACTGAAATTCAGTCGCCAAATTGGCGACTGATTAGGAGTAGTCGCCAAAATGGCGACTGAATTTCGGTCGCCAAAGCTCTTATTCAGTCGCCAAAGTTTCTCAGTGAAACTGGCTACGTCACCCAAATTTGGCGACTAATACCAAATTTAGCGACTGAAATTCAGTCGCCAATTTGGCGACTACTATTTCAGTCGCTATTTTTGTCATTTGGCGACTGATTTTTCAGTCGCCAAATTTGGCGACCGACATTAGTCGCCAAAGTTAGAAAAGGCGACTAAGGTCAGCGACTGACGTTTGGCGACTGATTTCAGTCGCCAAATTGATTTTAGCGACTGATTTTAGTCGCCAAAATCGGTCGCCTGTTTTAATTCTTTTTGTAGTGTGTGTGCTTTTCTCGGGTTTTGAAGGAGCCATTGTCGGCGCGAAACGGGTTAAAATCCGTGTCTAGACGCGGCGATTATAACGGCGTAAAAAGGTGATTTGAAATGGTTGTAAAAAACCGGGTTTGAAAATCGTTATTACGACGGCCTAGAAAGGCGTGTTGAAATGGTTATAAAAACCGGGTTTGAAAATCGTCATTACGATGGCCTAGAAAGGCGTGTTGAAATGGTTAAAAAAACTGGGTTTGAAAATCGTCATTACGACGGCCTAGAAAGGCGTGTTGAAATGGTTATAAAAACCGGGTTTGAAAATCGTCATTACGACGGCCCTAGAAAGGCGTGTTGAAATGGTTAAAAAAACCGGGTTTTAAAATCTTCATTACGACGGCCTAGAAAGGCATGTTGAAAGGGTTAGAAAACCGGGTTTGAAAATCGTCATTACGACGGCCTAGAAAGGCGTGCAACGGTCGGCAAAAGACCGAGTTTTGAAATGGCCACTATAACGGCGCAAAAAGGTGTTTCTTAAATTTGAAAATGACACGGAAGGACTTATGATCAAGTAGCACATAAGCACTCACAGTTCATTATATTATGCATTATGCTGACAAGGGTTTTGGCTTAGAAGGGTGGGTTACACACCAAGCAATCAAACCCCGATTTGCGAGAGGGATACTAATCCAAACAAAATGTGTAAGGAGGGTGCCCTAGCGTCGTTCTTGAAAGTGATGAAAGCTCTTTGACGAAATATAAATGTGTGACGTCAATGGTATGCTTGACTCAATCGGGATTCGAAACGCGGGGATGAGAAAACTCACGCCGACGAGACGAGCCAATTGGTCGATAAAGGTTAGGTTGTGGGCACGGACAAGGAACCCGACCGTGACCGTAATATCAATTAATGAATTTCAACCAAGACATCGTTCGAGTCTCACCATCTAGGGATCACAAAGACGTAAGTGTCCTAGTTTTCCCCAGCGGAGTCGCCAATCTGTGGACATGGCCCACCTGTAAGCCCATTTCGATCTGTGGACAGGCAGCGGTCCTTTGAAAGCCGCGCTCGGCGGCGTAAAAATGCTTTCGACCGGATCGTTTTAGATCGGTCGGTTTCGTCTCGGTAAGGGTCTCGAAACGATTAGAGATGTTCGGAGTCGCCACCAAGCATTTGTGGGATGCTTGGAACACGCTCGAATTCACTTTATACCTCGGTCAAACGAAGTACAAAGCAGTGTTTGACATAGGTACTAAAGATAAGGAATAGTCCCTCTTTAGCATCATATCTCTAGAATGACTCTCGTACGCCCTGGATAAGGTCGTCCACTATCCAAAGTTTCTGAGTAAGAGGTGAAGGTACGTATTGGGAAGCCCTTTAATCAGACACCGAATCCCGCCCGCGGTAGCGGCCTCTACTGATCGATCTTGGTTGGTTGAATGCAAAAGCTGATAAAACGGTTTAAATGCATGAATGCGCATCCAATAATTTTAACCTAACATGTGAGAGCTTTCTTAGTCGGTTGATTTAATCCAAGTATCAAGTATAAGATATCGGGTTGGATTAATGATTGATTTGCATGCAAGACGGAAGTTAAACATCCATTTACCATATTAGGTTTATGGTGCATAACGTGATCCATTTGTCTTAGTAAAGCATTTTACAAATATGATTTTTGAATGAGCAAATAGTCATCTGATCCGTCCTATATCCGGGCTAACCGGAGTCGGGATCGTCCTAGAGTAATGCTTTGAAAACGAATGTGCCCGTGCAAAGCGCCATATGAGGCGCGAGCATGCCGGCGGTGTAAGGGGGCTCCTCTGGTTTTGGAAATAAGAGAAAAGGGGCCTGTTTAGGCGCGGGTCAACCAACGGTTATATGCTGTGTTCTGACCATTTGGAAAACGTTTATAAAACGTATTGAAAAATGGGTATTTGACCCGATTTGGTTTGAAAGGGTCGTCTAGACCGTATTTGTTGATTTGAAGAGCGGGACTCAAATAATCATCATTATTTTGATGACATTCGGTGTCGGGTTCGACTTGACAAGCTTGACATGAATAGTTTTGAAAATAATTATGAGCTAATTATTTTAAGTTCATTTGAATATAATTAGTCGATACTCGTCATCGCATCTTGTTAAAATCCGGCATGGTATGTAGAACCAAGGATGACTTTGTGTTGGTGACTAATATGCTTGTTTTGGAAATATAAAGAAATGATGAAAGGCTTTAAAATACCTCCCAAAATGTAAAGAAATGAAATAAAAGGATTTAAATACCTTTTAAATGTTATTAACCAAATATTATCACCGAAACACGGATTTAACCGTCATGGTATGAGGAACCAAGGGTGAAAAATGTTTTATGGTTAAAAACAAATGAAATAAAATAAAAAGGTTTGAAATTATTTGAAATTGTGAAAACCAATTACAAATATGAAAATGGATTAAAGGGGAAAGACGAGAACAAACACGGTTGAGTTCTGACCTGGGCACCCCATTGAGGCGCGAGCCTATGTGCACAATAAGGGGCTTCTGCCTCAGGCTAAAACTTAGTTTTGGCTCGTTTATCCCATGTT
Source organism: Silene latifolia (assembly GCF_048544455.1). Taxonomy (NCBI): domain Eukaryota; kingdom Viridiplantae; phylum Streptophyta; class Magnoliopsida; order Caryophyllales; family Caryophyllaceae; genus Silene; species Silene latifolia. The sequence goes on along the minus strand of NC_133537.1, from coordinate 23,064,706 downwards.
TTGGATCGTGTTATGCATGTTTTAGCATGTTATAGTCATAAAACAAATGAAGACATGATAAAAGAAGGATTTTTACACCCTCATACTTACATGTTTGGTTATGGTGAGAAACCGACGTAAGTGTAATAACTCGTTTGGTCAGAAAAGACTCGGTTTAAAACCGTTTTGGTAAGTAAAAAGAGTGTTTTATTAAGATTAGTGACGGTGTAGTGGTCGAAGTGGTCGGTCAAGTGATTTAAAGCACGATGACGGTACCAAACAATGTGTAAGGCTTTTATTTACGATCGGTAGGTCGTAAATACGCGTCGGATTGTGACTTAAGAAGTTGAGTCGAGAATTTTAAGGGAGAAAAGAGGGGGCAGACACTCGCGTAAGTTATCAAATGGCGGCATTTGAGGGGTATTTATAGGAAAATGAGTGGTTGTGTGAGTTTTGAGCGACGTGGCCAGCTGGGCTGCTCAAAGAGGCGCAAGCCACGTCGCGGGTCTTCGAGTTGTATTATCGCTTTCACACAAGTGCAATCATGATTTGTTCTATCCTAGGATTTTTAGTCACATGTTTGGTACTTGACCATTCATGAATCCGGGAAATCTTAGTATAGAAGGCTTTAAATATTTTGTTTTTGGTGGTTAACTCGGTTTGACTCGTTGTTGGAGTCGGGATTTGAATTTTTGAGTCGGTTTTTGGTCCGGTGTCGGTTTTGACTCTAGTTAGTGTCATTGCGACCCCGTCGTCGTGCATTAAACACTCCAGGTACTTTTGAAAAGTTTTATTTTCGAAATCGTTTTAAGTTTTCCGACGTAAAGTTGTACACAAACTGTCGATCAAACGTCGCGATTCCAAAGCATGTTATAGTCTGATAATCATCGGGTGTTTTTTGGAGTCTCAGCAGATACTGGGTATCTACACCTAGCAAGATAAATGCAGTGTCTAAGTGGAAAGCACCTAAGAACGTGGCAGAGATCAGGAGTTTCTTGGATTTCGCAGGGTACTATCGAAGGTTCGTGAAAGACTTTTCTAAGATCGCCAAACCTATGACAGCGTTGATGTGGAAAGAGAACATGTTTCGATTGGATGAAAGTTGTGAGACGACATTCCAAATATTAAAGGAGAGTTTGACCAAAGCTCCAGTCTTAGCTTTACCTGAAGGGTGTGATAACTTTGAGGTGTATATAGATGCTTCAAAGAACGGGTTGGGTTGTGTGTTGCTGCAGAATGGGAAAGTCATTGCCTATGCTTCTAGGCAATTGAAGCCTTATGAGGAGAACTATCCGACACATGATCTAGAGTTGGGTGTAGTTGTGTTTGCTCTCAAGATTTGGAGGCACTGTCTTTATGGGGGCGACCTTTAAGGCGTTTTCTGATCACAAGAGTCTAAAGTACATCTTTACTCAAAAGGAGCTGAACATGAGACAGAGGAGGTGGATGGAGCTTATCGGGGATGATGACATGGATATCATATACCATGAAGGGAAAGCAAACGTGGTTGCTGATGCGTTGAGCAGGAAGAGTGTGCATTCTGTATGCACAGCTATGTCTTTGATGAGGTTGAGAGATGAGGTGGGAAAAATGGGGATACATGTGATTCAAAAAGGGGCTGCTAGAGGAGACTTGACAGTGGATCCGGATCTTTATGATGATATTCACAGGAAGCAAGCTCTTGATTCTAAGATTCTGGAGTGGAGAGCTGGAATAGAGAAAGGGACAGTGTCTCGGTTCTCTATTCATTCTGATGGGAGTGTTCGATTTGATGGGAGATGGTGTGTGCCCAAGGATGAGGAGTTGAAAAAGATAATCATGACTGAGGCTCATTGCACATCGTATTCAGTACATTCAGGTGGTGACAAGCTTTATCAAGATCTAAAGAAGACTTTCTGGTGGCCTGAGATGAAAAGGGAAACAACTGAGTTCGTGGCTAGATGTTTGACATGTCAGAGGGTTACGGGATAGCAGCGAAGACCGTAAGGTAAGATTCAATCTCTCGACGTACCTGAGTGGAAATGGGAGCCTATCTCCATGGATTTCATAGTGGGTTTACCGAGGAGCCAGCAGGGTAATAACATGATATGGGTGATAGTTGACCGTTCGACTAAGTCAACTCACTTTATTCCAATGAAAGATACATAGAGTAAGGTGTAGTTGGCTAATGGCTATAGGAAGCATGTGGCGAGGTTACATGGGGTGCCAAAGGACATTGTGTCAGATCGGGATATGAGGTTCATTTCTCGGTTTTGGCAAGAGTTGAAGGAGATAATGGGAACTACCTTGAAGATGAGTACTGCGTTTCATCCTGCAACAGATGGTACAGGAGATGATAGAACAAGTGAAAGTGATTCGGCAAAAGATGAAAGCGGCCAAGGATCGACAAAAGAGTTATGCGGACTTACACCGTCAGGACATCGAGTTTCAGGCTGGGGATAAGGTTCTTTTGAAAGTGTCACCTATGCGTGTGGTTATGCGGTTTGGTAAGAAAGGGAAGTTAAGCCAAAAGTTCATTGGACCGTATGAGATTTTGGATCGTGTGAGAGAGGTTGCTTATCGGTTAGCTTTACCACCAGCTTTTGATCGTGTACATAATGTGTTCCATGTGTCTCAGTTACGGAAGTATGTGAGTGATCCTTACCATGTGTTAGAGGTGGAGAACATCGAGTTGGATGAATCCTTGTTTTATCTTAAGGGAAACAGTGTTACTGAAGGTTTTATGGTCTAATCACGAGGTTGAGGAAGCAACTTGGGAGGCGGAAGAGGTTATGAAGGAGCGGTGTCCGTCTCTTTTTGATCAGGTATGTGTGGTTACGGGGACGTAACCATGTTTCTTTTAGGGGGGTGGGAGATGATCGCATAAGGTTTTGGTATGGTTTTATGTTGGTTTTGGTACAGTTAGTGGTTGTTTTGAGTCGGTATCAGTTGTGGCTGGGTTTTGTTTTTGAGTTTTTGTTTCGTTGTTGCGTTGTTGTGTCATGGTTGAGTTTGTGAGTTTGTTTTTGTGTATGGGTTTGAACTTCGGGGACGAAGTTCATTTGTAAGGAGGGAAGACTGTAATATTACAGTTTTATATGCTGTTGGGTACTCTATCGAGTAAGGCTTACTCTGTCGACTAAGTGAGTTTTGCGAACAAAACAGTGTTCTGTCTGATGGGTACTCGATCGAGTAGGGGCCACTCGATCGAGTAAGTCACTTACTCGATCGAGTAAGTCGATTTTTACAGGTTAATTGTCGGGTTTTGATGGCAATGTGAGAATGATATAAAAACACTTTTCGTCAGTTGCTTTTCGCTTTTTACCCTAATCTAAGTTTCACAAAAGAGAAAACAAAGTTACGTTGCTCTCATCTCTCTCATTGCTATCAAATCCCAAAGCTTGTGTCGTTGGAATCCAGTTATTTACGCCGTTGACACCGTCGCGTTGTGGGTAAGATCCTAGTACAGTTTTTGTATTGTTCTGTTGATTTTGGTTTAAGCCCTAATTGGGTAGATTGGGGGTTTTAGGTGTATTGTTGGTTTAGATGGTGATTGTATGATTGTGTGATTGATAGGAGGTGATTTCGTAGAGGAATGTTTCTGATTCGCTGTTGTGACGATTGTGGTGATTGCATTTCCAGGTAGGGTTTCCTACTCAGTTATTGTTTACATGTATATTAGATGGTTGATTGGTTGTTGATGGTTGGTTGATGTCATTTATTTGTATCGTATTGTTTTGGTAATTGTTGATGTTGTAGTTGGTTGTTGTTGTTTGTCCGTGGTTCGTGAGGCGCGCCCTCGGCTGAGTGGAGTCACTTGCGGGAGTTGCTTCACGCACTTGATTCGCCCCTTGTGGAACCCGCCACAAGAGGGAATGTGCACATTAAGGAACATGGGTTTGCGCTCGGTATTGATGAGCAGGGCTTAGGTGGGAACGGCTGCGGTCCCCCTTGGCGGTGTGGATTACTGGTTGCGGCCGTAATCTGGCAGGACTAAACCTTCAGACTAGTCAGGTGATTGGTGATGTGACGGTGTTGGAGGATTGTATGTATTGTTGTTATTGCCTTATCTTATATTGTGTAATCAGTAACTGACCCCGTTTAATTGTTTTAAAAACTGTGGCGATCCATTCGGGGATGGTGAGCAGTGATTGAGCAGGTATGATATGGATGCGCGAGGGATAGCTGGGATTGAGTCACCGCGAGTCGTTTAGAGTCTTCTGCTGTGTTACCAAACTTTACATTTGTTTTAGTTGGTTTTGGATTTGGAACAGTTGTAGATACCTCATTTCTGCACCTCCCGCCAACCACCTCGTGATGATTGGGCCGCATGTTTGATACGTGGAGCGATTTTATGGCAGTTCGTAAGTTCATCGACAAGTGATAGCTCAAACACTTGAGTAAACCTCATGGTCATCATCTACGCACCGATACGGTCGTTTTGACAGTAATTAGGGTTCATTTGGAGTCCGGGTCAAAAACCGCTTCATTTTCTATAAACCGTTTAAAATGCCGAGTCGAAATGTTCAAGAAATTTCTAGAGTTCTATTGTTATTTATTCCTAATTTAATTTAATATCTTTAAGGAATTATCTTCCGTATATTGTGTTTCACGGAATAAGGAAGTGTATAACTACCGAAATTCCATAAAAAACGCGGAAATCTTTCTTGCTGAGGAGGAAACCTCTGGGGAAATGACGCAGCAGTTACTGCGCCTCTTCCCCAGCCCCCTTTCCATGCCTTCCAGAGTCTTTTCGAGATTTGTTTCCATATCCGTGCCATACCTAAACTCCTTCGTGTGTTTAGTTGTGGACGTGGGCGACGGGCCGGTCTGCGGGCGCGATGCCGCTTGCCGGTCCGTAGTCACGGACCACCTGCACGCCAGGCCAAACTGTGGACATGCAGCGGTCTTTTGAAAGCCACGACCGGATCGCTTTAGATCGGTCGGTTTCATCTCGGTAAAGGTCTCGAAACGATGTAGAGATGTTCGGAGTCGCCACCAAGCATTTGTGGGATGCTTGGAACCCGTTCGAATCCACTTTATACCTAGGTCAACCAAGGCAAAAAGTGGTGTTTGACATAGGTACTAAAGATAAGGACTCGTCCCCCTTTTAGCATTCTATGCCTAAAATGACTCTCGTACGCCCTAGATAAGGCTATCCACTATCCAAAGGTTCTGAGTAAGGGGTGAGGGTACATATTGGGAAGCCCTTTAATCGGACACCCTATCCCGCCCGCGTTAGCGGCCTCTACTAATCGATCGTGGTTGTTTAAGTGCAAGAGTTGATAAAACGGTAAATGCATGAATGCGCATCCAAAAGTCTTAACCTAACATGTGAATATTTCCTAAGTCGGTTGTTTATGCATGTACCAAGAAATTGGTGTCAAAGTTGGATTTAGATTGATTTGCATATGAAACGAAAATTAAACATCCATTTACCAAGTTCGGGTTATGATGCTTAACACGGTCTATTTATTTGAAAAAGGGTGTCAAATGACAAAGTGTAAAATTGTAAACTTGTCAACTGATCCGTCACGTATTCGGGTTAACCGTAATCGGGATCGTCCTAGACAAGTACCAAAATAAGACAGAACAGTGCCAGAAAGCCCAATTAAGGCGCGAGCCTATTGGTGAGGGAAGGGGCTCTGCCCAGGTTTTAAAATATGAAAACAAGAGCTGCCTTGGGGCGCGAGCCATGAGCCGACCTAAGGGGCGTCTCCTGGTTGTTAAAAAGGTTGTTTAAAACCGTTTTTTATGATTAATGATTTTCAAGTATGATTTGCATGACTCGGAATAATTACTATTATGTTAGTAATATTCGTTGTCGGATTTGCATGTTTGAAAAGCATAGTTTACAAATGAAAATGTAAAATGTTTGATTTGAACTAATTATGTTATGTTCATTTCTTTGTAATTAGTCAAGTTAATCATCATACCCGGATTAAACCGACATGGTATAAGGAACCAAGGATGATTATGAATTATGACTAATATGTTTGCAAATGTAAATAAATGAGGAAAATGGTAAATAAAATAAAAAGGGGTTAAAATACCCTTTAATTTATAATTAACCAATAATATCATCGAGTCACGGAATAAACCGTCATGGTATAAAGAACCAAGGATGATTTTTGTAATGGTCAAAATATGTTTAATATAAAAATGAATTAAAATGGTAAATGAAAGAAAAGAAATTTCTTTAAAATGTAATTAACCAATTAATATCACCGAGTCACGGATTAAACCGTCATGGTACATGGAACCAAGGGTGATTATAATGCATGGTTAAAACGTTTGTCATAAAAACGATTTGAAACATTTGAAATGGTAAAAACCGATTGCAAATGAGAAATGAAATAAAGAGGAAAGACGAGAACAAACACGTTTGAGTCTGACCCGAGAACCCACAAGAGGCGCGAGCCTCTTTGCATAGGAAAGGGCTTCTGTCTCGGGCCAAAACTCGGTTTTGGCTCGTCTAACCTATATTTGAATCGTGTTATGCATTGGTCATGCTTATAAAGTTATGAAAACAGTAAAGACATGAAATAAATGAGATAATTACACCCTCAAACTTACGTGTATTGATGTTTGCGAAGTAGACGACCTTAGAGACGGTTTTCTCATTGTGACTAATCGCGATGAAAGAAGTTTAAAAAGGTGACTTAAAAAAGGATTTTGTTTTGAAAATGAGTTGAAAATATGTTAATTAAAACATGTTGATTGATGAATCTGTGGGTATACATCCGTATAATACCCTTTAAATTTAGGACTATAACGTAAATTTAAACATGTGATTATGGTCATAAAACATAAATACAATAGAAACGACAAGGAACAAGAAATAACCTCGGGTCCTTTGATGCACGGCGTAAAGAACAGAAATCAAACGAGATTCCCTCCTAATTGTTGCACCCAAGACTTGTCCGAGATATGCCCTTGTGCTAGAACGTGTTCTCCGATTGCCTTGCAATATTGGGAGAACTTGTTGTGAGGTTTTCGAGATGTGAGATCTAAGTTTCAGAGAGAAAGTATCTCCAAAACCCTAATTATTTTCACTAATGATGATTAGGTCAGAAGGGAGGAGAAGCTCTCCCTTTTGATCTCCTAATCTCGGCCAAACCGAGTCCATGGGGAGGAAATGGGCTTTTCCATTTCCTCTTCATTTTAACTCGTAGTCCGTGCCCAAAAGACTAAATGTATATGACGCGGTTTATTATAAATCGTTATCGGTTATCGGAAATTAAGGCATCGCCTAATAATACGGGTTAGTCAATTATTAATACGTGTCCGACAAAGACAATATTGTATAATTATATTCAATATACATTAATTAAATATAAATCGCTTATATTTAATTTTACGAATTAACTCGTTAATTCGCCTTAGCCCATGATATTTAATCCGTATTAAATATAATATCTCAACATCACATATTTGACTAATTACTAGTCAAATAACTCGACTAACCGGTTAGTCAAATTTGGCATCTACATGATCGTATTTTCATCTTTGTCACATCTCTCGAACGTATCCTATAGGTGTGACTTTTAGGGACCAGTTGATCACCGCCATCTGTATGACAATAACGTCAAACTTATCTAGCAAGCCAACCGTTATTGATAAACGTGGATCAACTGATAATACTACCAAAAGTATGCCCTTTGATCCTTTTAGAGGTTTATAAGTCCTTGCACTAATCAAGTTAAGGACACCAACCCCAACAAGCTCCCACTTGTCCGTACAAGTGTATGTGCAATGACGTTATCCGCACTAACCGGAGGACACAAGCTCCAACAAACTCCCACTTGTCCGTACAAGTGTATGTGCGATAACCGATTCTCATATTCATTTAAAATTTCTCCCACTCAATGTAAAACAATTTGCAGATCCGGATCCACAAAGGTCGTATTTTACAATCGATCCGTATCAAGAGTGGTTTCCCCGACTAGAGAGTAACTTAACCGATAAAACGAATCCGTATCCGAGCATGGCCATGCATTTCGATTCTGACTCCTCGAGTGGCCCTGAGAAATATCGAGTACCCGATAAAGGCTGAATATTTCCTTCAACTCGACTCCTTCCGATCTAAGCACAGCATGAAATGACCCAAAAAAATCTACTTGGCCCCCTGTTACGGATGACCGTGAGAAAGAAACCAAAGTCACCCAAAATCCGCCTTAGTCTCAAGAGACAATCGATAGTCAAAAGAATCGACTCTTAGGATCACCATGGAGGTCCTATCCACGACCGGGCACCGAATGTTATAAAACATTTAGGACTCCACGTCGATGTCACAATTGTGTCCTACGAAATATCCGTATAAATCGCCTCCGTGATTGGTCACCAACCGGTTGACTTATGGCTCGTTGAACCCACCATCAACCAACGTCACAAAATAAGTGCCGAGTTATCACTCATGTGGGCAATTAAGGACTGAAAAGATATAATGTTCGTTCAGATCACTTTGTGGTGTTCAAAATTTGTCGTACAAATCCACATGACAAACAAAATATGTATATAAAATATCAAAACGATGATGTCGTATAGAGTACAAGAGAGAATGAATCTGATCCATAAAAGAGTACTACAACTTAGGAATACGTTTAATTCCCATGGAATTAACATGCCCTTCATGCTTATCTTGTCGTAATGCTTTAGTGAGAGGATCTCGCTATGTTATCATCTCAGAGTAATCTTTTCTATCACTACTTCCTTTTGCTCCACGTAATCCCGGATTAGATGAGCTTTCCGTTGTACATGTCTAGACTTGTTGCTAGACTTTGGCTCCTTAGCTTGGAAGATGGCACCACTATTGTCGCAATAGATGGTGATCGGGTCATTCGAACTAGGCACTACGGAGAGTCCATGTAAGAATTGACGCATCCATATCGCTTCCTTTGTAGCTTCGACGCGGCATAGTACTCGGACTCGGTCGTAGAATCTGAATCGTTTGTTTCGAACTCTTCCACTGATCTGCAGCGCCATTAAGAGTAAAAACGAATCCAGACCGAGATTTCGAGTCATCTCGATCCGTTTGGAAGCTAGCATCTCACAGAACCTGTTGCGCATAGCCTTTGATCGCCTCCATAAGTCAATGCCCAATTATTAGTCCTCCGTAGGTACTTAAGAATGTTCTTGACAACTAACCAAAGGTGATTCACCTGGATGCTGTTGGAATCGACTTGTCATACTCAATGCATATGCCACGTCTGGACGTGTGCATATCATGGCATACATGATTGATCCTATTGCCGAAGCATATGGAATCCGTGTCATGCGCTCTTTCTCTTCCGGTGTCTCTGGTGCCTGAGACTTGCTCAAATGCACCCCTGGAGCCATAGGAAGGAACCCCTTCTTGGAGTTAGTCATGCTGAATCTCTCAGGACTTTGTCTATGTAAGACTCCCGATCGAGAGATAACATCCGTCGTGATCTATCTCGATAGATACGGATGCCTAGAATTCTTTGTGCCTCTCCCAGATCTTTCATCCGGAAATGGTTTTTCAACCATACTTTCACCGGTTAAGAGAGGTATGTCATTCCCAATCGTGAGTATGTCGTCAACATACAATATTAGGAAGACAATCTTGCTCCCACTCGACTTGATATATAAACATGGTTCCTCGACCGATCGAGTAAATCCATTTTCTTTTATCACTTGGTCGAAGCGATGATTCCAACTCCTTGATGCTTGCTTAAGTCCATAAATGGAACGCTTAAGCTTGCACACTTTCTTAGGATGTTCTGGATCGATGAAACCTTCGGGTTGTACCATGTACAACTCTTCCTCCAAAAAACCGTTTAAGAAGGCGGTTTTCACATCCATTTGCCAAATTTCATAGTCATGAAAAGCGGCGATCGCTAAGATAATCCGAATGGAACGCAAAGATGACTACGGGTGCGAAAATTTCATCGTAGTGCAAACCTGGCACTTGGGTGAAACCTTTAGCAACTAGTCGTGCTTTATAGATATCTTGTTGACCTTCCACGAAATGCTTTATCTTGTAAAGCCATTTGCATTGAAGGGGACGAACCTTAGCAGGTAAGTCAACAAGATCCCACACGTTGTTCTCATACATGGAGTCCATCTCGGATTGCATGGCCTCAAGCCATAGCTTTGAGTCAGAACTTGTCATGGCACCTTTATAGGTTGCGGGTTCACTACTCATTAAGAGTAGAACGTCATCTATGTCATGTTCCTCGACCATACCAATGTATCTGTCTGGAGGAATAGAGACTCTTCCCGACCTCCTAGGTTCCTCAGGAATGTTAACCGCAGCCGGGATTGAAGGAATAGGTTCCTCCAATGGTTGCTCGGTATTTGGTTCGGAACCTCCGACAGTCGAAGGTTCTATCACTCTTTGCATTCTCGAGAAATTCCTTCTCTAAGAATGTCGCACTAGCCGCAACAAAAACACGTTGTTCGGTTGGCGAATAAAAGTAATGACCAAGCGTTCCTTTAGGATAACCTATAAAGTATGTCTTGACCGATCGCGGGCCGAGCTTATCCTCGTGTCTCCACTTGACATAAGCTTCGCAGCCCCAAACCCGTATAAAGGACAAGTTAGGGACCGTTCCCTTCCATAGTTCATATGGAGTCTTGTCAACAGCTTTAGACGGACTTCGGTTAAGTATTAGAGCGGCTGACAAAAGAGCATAACCACATAATGAATCAGGTAAAACCGTGTGACTCATCATGGATCGAACCATATCAAGTAGTGTTCGATTTCTCCGTTCGGACACACCATTCAACTGAGGTGTTCCAGTGGAGTTAACTCGCAGGGCAATCCCACAATCCTTTAGGTGTTGATCAAACTCGTGAGAAAGATACTCGCCACCACGATCCGAACGCAGTGTTTTTATCTTTCTACCTAATAGGTTCTGTAACCTATTTTGGTATTCCTTGAATTTCTCAAAGGATTCACTTTTGTGCTTCATTAAGTAGACATAGCCATATCTACTCAAATCGTCCGTGAAAGTGATGAAATACCTATAGCCTTCTCGTGCGGTGATTGACATAGGACCACATACATCCGTGTGTATGAGCCCTAATAGGTCGGCAGCGCATTCCAACACCTTTGAAGGAAATCCGAGTCATCTTACCGATGAGACATGATTCACACGTGCCATATGATTGAAAATCAAAGGCCGAGATAGCTCCATGTTTGATGAGCTGTTTTACGCGTTTCTCATTAATGTGTCCCATACGGCAGTGCCATAGATACGTTTGATCTTTGTCACCAACCTTTAACTTTTTATTCATTACGTGTAATATTTCGGTGGTCCGATCTAAAACATAAATTCCGTTCATGGAGACTCGCCTTGTCAAATCATATCGTGTAATGAGAAAATGCAAGCATTATTTTCTATTACAAATGAAAAACCAAGTTTATCAAGCGCAGAACCTGAAATAATGTTTTTGGAAAGACTAGGTACATAATAGCAAATCATATAATGACAACTCAAATCCGCTTAGGAAGTCGGATCACATATGTCCCCTTGGAGATGGCAATACTCTTGCTCCATTCCCAACACGCAGTCCACCTCACCCTTTACGAGGGGTTCGATGTTTCGGAGCCCCCGCACATGATTACACAGATGAGAACCACAACCAGGATCAAGTACCCAAGTTCCGTAACTTGCGTGGTTAATCTCAATCATATGAATAAAAGTAGAAGAAGAAGACATACCAACAAAGTTTAACACGACCGCTTTTAAGTCCTCATGATAAACAGGACATGTGCGTCTCCAATGCCCATCATGTGGCGGTGATGGCATTCCATGTTATCTTTCTTGCTCTTTGTCGCGCCCGATGAGTTACTCGACTCACCAGGACCACTCTTACCCGAGCCCGACTTCTTGAACTTCGCCTTACCTATCGCTAGGTTTGCTCGAGCTTTGCCCTTACCCTTTCCTTTTTATTTGACACAACGAGAACTTCCTGTTTCGTGCTCCCACTGGACTTCATGTCCTTCTCGGTCTGTACGAGAAGGGAGTGCGGCTTCATGGGGAGTTTTCTTCAAATCATTCATATAGTAATTCGCTCTAAATTGCGAATAACCATCGTGGAGTGAGTGAAGTATGCGGTCGATAACAATGTTCTCGCTGATGTTACGCTTAAAGGTCTCCGCTTTCTCGACATTCTCAATCATGCTGAGAATGTGTGGGCTAACCGGTTGGCCCTTTTGGAGTCTCGCATCAAAGAAGCGAGTGGTATGCTCATAAGTCACGATTCTCGGTGCTTTCGAGAATTCCTTGGTGAGCGTGGTGAAAATCTTGTTTGCACCATGGGCTATGAAGCGTTTCCGCAAATTGGGTTCCATTGCAAAAATGAGTACGTTTTTAATCGCACCCGCTTCCATACGTAAATCATTAAACTTGGTGATTTCAAAGCAGCTCTAGCCGTGGGACCTGGGTTTGCGGGATGGGCTCTAATAGATATTTGAGCTTCCGTCGCCAGCAGCAGATTCCGTAATGCCGCCTCCCGGTCCGCGAAGTTGGATCCATCATTCTTCGATCGAGTAGACCGATTCATCCGATTCATGAAGATCCTAAGCCAGGACTCACGGTCCAATGTGGCACTTGGCATTGGGTTATCGGAGAACCACCATTTGTTATTTGCGCTTAAAAATACGTGATCTACACTCGAAAAAGAAAGAAAAACAAAACGAAATAAGCAACTCATCGAGGTGATTTAAGTCTATTTTAAAAATTCATTTTAAACACGTAGACTCTCGCACTTGCATAATTGATCTCCCTCAAGAATGATACAAGTGATCCCAAGACTCAATTTCTGTAAATTGATAAGCCAACTGTTTAGCTAATTCTTCCGGAAGAACTCTTGGTCGATAGATTTCCGTAAATCCTATCTATAGTCCACCATAGTCACAGGATCGCATTTGAGTGACCATAGTGTTGAGATAAAATAGGTCAATCGGTTCCAACTTACCCGACGTAGAAGGGGTCATATTATGCCTACCGACGAAGAACGGACTCATTGGAGTTTGACCTATAAAGACCGTTCTCAATTTTTGTTTATACGAGGAAGATCCCATCAACTAAATTATAATTCATTTTAAGTGAACGAATAACTAGCGTCTGTCGTGAATGAATTTATTTGGATGATGGCTTTAAAACGTGTGACATGAAAATGTCAATGAAAACTAACTCGTGACCTCTATATGTGTCAGTTTTCATGCAATAAATAGGTGGTTTGGTTTTTAGGCGAATATGATGCATATTATCGTTATAAAAAATAAATAAAAGAATGCAATACGTAAATAAAAATTTCCTAGTGTGGCCTATCCTAGTATAAGAACATAATACAACTTTGGAATCCACCGTTGGACCCGAAAAGCTTGTCTTGATGTTCCATCTTGATCCAAGTAGCGGGAGTGAGCATCTGGTCTCCATCTTTGGTCTTCTCAAAAATTACAATTAAAATTACAAAATATAAACCTATTTACATTCTAATTAAAACAGTAATTACAAGTGAAAAATCCAAAACGGAGATACGAGATCTCAAAATACAACCAAGACCGTGTTCCATCATTACGGTAACACGTTCTACTAAGGCCACACTAAGTTACAACCGATTGTAAAAATTAAATACGTAATAAAAGGGCATTCACGGCATTCAAGATAAACGATAAATAAAAATGCATCAACTAAAAACAAATTCATTCGTGACATAATTCCGTAATTATGTTAAATTTATCCAAACCACCTTTTAATGATTAAAATTCATGTGATAAAACCGCTTCTATCATTTAATTTTAATCCATTACAATCCGTTACTTTAAATACGCTTTAAAATAACTTAATGGTACGTGTGTGAACCGTTTCACAATCATAGCGAGTGTACAATATCCGTATAAAGTACATATTAAGGCCAAAAGAAAATTTAAAGCAAAAAGAATAAATTTTCAAAGCTGTCAAAACAGAAATCCTTCGATCCAGGGGCATAAGTGCTCGATCGAGGGACATAAGGGCTCGATCGACTGAACTGCAAGTCGATCGAGAGGGTTGCCAAACAGAAAGTGCTCGATCGACTAAACTGGTGGTCGATCGAGTACCTTTATCAGCGAATCTACTCGATCGAGTACGAGGACAACTCGATCGAGCAGAGGGGTTTTGAAAGGGGTCGATCGAATACAACAGGGACTCGATCGAGCAAAAACAAGACAGAAAAAACACTCGATCGATTAAAAACTTGTTCGATCGAGTACAAAACTTTTTCAAAAAACTCCAAACCCTCGTGAAACAAGTTTTATGATACAAAACCACAACAATTTTGATCAAAAACGCATAAAATCAATTTTAACAATTGACAAAAACATGACATATTGTTATAATCTCCGTATAAAACAACAATATGCAAAAATCAACGAAAACAACATGAAATAACCGTGTAAAACATGTCACGGTTTCATAAAAACGCAACAGCCAAATCAAAAAATTTCTGCCGTGAGAAAAATTGGCTGATGCCGCACGGTTTTTAAGACAAAAACAATCGTTTCAAAATCGTTTTATGAAAAACACATAGAAAATTTACGTGGCCTCGCTCTGATACCACTTGTGGGTATACATCTGTATAATACCCTTTAAATTTAGGACTATAACGTAAATTTAAACATGTGATTATGGTCATAAAACATAAATACAATAGAAACGACAAGGAACAAGAAATAACCTCGGGTCCTTTGATGCACGGCGTAAAGAACAGAAATCAAACGAGATTCCCTCCTAATTGTTGCACCCAAGACTTGTCCGAGATATGCCCTTGTGCTAGAACGTGTTCTCCGATTGCCTTGCAATATTGGGAGAACTTGTTGTGAGGTTTTCGAGATGTGAGATCTAAGTTTCAGAGAGAAAGTATCTCCAAAACCCTAATTATTTTCACTAATGATGATTAGGTCAGAAGGGAGGAGAAGCTCTCCCTTTTGATCTCCTAATCTCGGCCAAACCGAGTCCATGGGGAGGAAATGGGCTTTTCCATTTCCTCTTCATTTTAACTCGTAGTCCGTGCCCAAAAGACTAAATGTATATGACGCGGTTTATTATAAACTCGTTATCGGTTATCGGAAATTAAGGCATCACTAATAATACGGGTTAGTCAATTATTAATACGTGTCCGACAAAACAAAACATTGTATAATTATATTCAATATACATTTAATTAAATATAAAACGCTTATATTTAATTTTACGAATTAACTGGTTAATTCGCCTTAGCCCATGATATTTAATCCGTATTAAATATAATATCTCAACATCACATATTTGACTAATTACTAGTCAAATAACTCGACTAACTCGGTTAGTCAAATTTGGCATCTACATGATCAGTATTTTCATACTTTGTCACATCTCTCGAACGTATCCTATAGGTGTGACTTTTAGGGACCAGTTGATCACCGCCATCTGTATGACAATAACGTCAAACTTATCTAGCAAGCCAACCGTTATTGATAAACGTGGATCAACTGATAATAATACCAAAAGTATGCCCTTTGATCCTTTTAGAGGTTTATAAGTCCTTGCACTAACTGTTAAGGACACCAACCCCAACAGAATCGAGTTGGTCAAATGGGTCGGTCGAATGCACGGCGACGGTACCAAACAAAATGTGTAAGGCTTGTGTTTACGATAGGTAGGTCGTAAACACGTGTCGATTTTGTGACTTAGGAAGTCGAGTCTAGAAGTTTAAGAGAGAGGTGAGGGGACGGACACTCGCGTGAGGATTATGGTGTGTGATGGTGGGTATTTATAGAGAAATGTGGGATGGTAGGTCGGTTGAGTTTTCTTGGAGGCTAAGCAGACACCCCATTGAGGCCCGAGTTACCTTGTGATACAAATGGGTGTATTGTCCTTTTCGCAAATATGGATTTTCCATTTGTTCTAACCAATGTTTTGTTGGTTATGATTTGTGGTCTGTGATGGTTGCTTAGCCGTGTAAGCTTCCTCTTGGGTGATATTTGGGGTAGGTATTTTGTGTCTTTGACTAGGGTTTGACCCGTGTGAGTCGGGATTTGAATTTCGAGTCGGTTTTTGGCTCGGTGTCGGTTTTGGCTCTAATTAGGGTCATTTTAATGTAAATGACATGATAAAGACATTCATGGCATTATTTTCGACATTCGAGATTTGGTTTGACTCAGGTTGACTCGAGTTGCGGGTTTCTGAGTCGGTTTTAGGCCCGGTGTCGGTTTTGACTCTAATTAGGGTCATTTTAATGGAAATGACATCATAAAGGCATTCATGGCATCATTTTTGACATTCGGGATTTGGGTTAACTTGGGTTGACTCAGGTTGACTCGAGTTGCGGGTTTCTGAGTTGGTTTTGGGTCCGAAGACGGTTTTAACTCTAAATAGTGTTATTTTAATGCAAATGAAGTTAGAAAACTTTTGAAATCATTTTTCATATCCGAGTAGTATATTAAACAGTCTCATGTATAGCCAATCCACGCACGCATATCAAAAACACGTTATAGTCCGATCATCATCGGGTGGTTTTTAGGAGGTGCAGATACTGGGTATCTACAGAGCCCCCACTTTGACTGAGGCTTGGACAGGGCAAAAGTCAAAGTATGGCCTCCAGGTCAATCGAAAATTACAACCTGAAGACCGTTGCGACTTCGAGGCGACTCAAAATGGTTTGAGCCAAGGACCTGCCGTCGGGAAGGGCGGCGTCGAGGTGACTCGGGGATTCGAGTCAAGGACCTACCGTCGGGAACATTTTAGAGTCTGTCGAGTTCGATATGGGTCGTTTAAAGTCCATTAGACTTCGTATAAAGGCTTGCCAACCATAAGAAGGAGTCATACCCGAGGCATCTTCGGGATACGTCCTTGAATCATTTGCGCGCAAAGGCTCGCCAGCCGGTGTTGAAGGTGGTGCGTTTTGAGGCTCGCTAGCCATAGGAAGGAGTCATACCTGAGGCATCTTTGGGATATGTCCTTCACTTGTTTGCGCGCAAAGGCTCGCCAACCGTGTTGAATGTGATGCGTTTTAAGGCTCGCCAGCCATAGGAAGGAGTCATACCTGAGGCATCTTCGGGATATGTCCTTGAATTGTTTGTTGTGTGTGTTCAAAGGCTAGCCAGCTATGTTGAAGATGCGTTTTGAGGCTCGCCAGCCATCGATGGTCGAATGATCGACTGTGAGAAATAGCCTGAAACATCGGGCTTATTTCAAGATATTGTCTGGTAATGACTTCCAACCAGGTTGACGTTGATAGGTTCGGCTAGGGAGCAACGAACTCCAACTTGATGGGTGCCCTAAACGAGCTCCGTGGGGATGAATCATGTAAGCAAGGCTCTCTGGAAAACCATTTAGGGAGAGCGCTGCGTCGGGGTCATAAATGATGTCGCGGGGATCTTTGAAAGACCTGTTTGACTTCCATTTGAAAATCGGCACTCACTGGGGAATTAGAAACTTCTCATAACCCGCCGGGGATATGAGTTGCCACTCATTGGGAGGTAGCGTACGTCATGTGATTGACGCGGTTGAAGCCCTTGGACTTGATGGGCCGGCCTTTGTTGGGAAGAACCCAATACTTAGCTGGAGTGTGTTTGTCCTCTCAAGATTATCTGCATCGTTAGTGACCACACAAATCCGCAGTCGCATAGACAAGCACGTAGGCATGCAAGCCTATAAGGACGTAAGCACATAAGCATTTGATCAATTAACGTATAAGCAACTAGAATGTAATATCTCACGCTAGGGGAGATAGAAGTTTCGAAAGCTGTGAAGCTTAATATTGAATCTTGTTGCTCGTAGATCCGTGATTGGATAGATTGGAGACATGTGACTGTTGGGATACTGACTCACACAGACACATACTGAGAGACTGACAAACAGACGGTCGCGAGAGTGATACAAACTCGGGTATCGACACGATAGGGGGTGACTCTGACAGACGTTGCATATGTGTGTGCAACTCCTAGCCAAGAAAGGGTGACAACGCGTATCAAATCCCTAAGGTAGAAGGTCCGTTTGGCTGGGGAACACAAATTGATTATCAACTCCAGACATCTTTGCCCTTATTTGCTTGTTTGAGATCCCTTCTCGAGTTTTGATGATTCAGAGAGCGGAACGAAGACCTTGTCATTGTCCGGACCGAGTACTAGGCTATGGGTGGTTTTATTTTGGACTGTAGTTGAGACTCAAAAGATGTTTGAGGATAAAGGATGGGTGGCGTCTCGAAAGAGAAGCCCCTAGAGTGAGAAGACCGGAATTTGGCAAAAGGAGGAATGGGCGACGTCTTAAGGAAGAAGCCCCCAGTAAACAGATTAATTTTTGCAGCTGGATGGGCCACTTTTGAGGATTGATGTTGATGGTTGAGATTGAAACGGGTGTGCGGTCGTGTCCTTATTGGGGGACTGCCTATGTATTCGCGTGTTTGTGAAATCAAATCAGATCATAGTTCTGAGCTGGTTTTTGAGGATTGAAAATTGGAAATGTTGTGAAAGAAGTATGCGGTTGTGCCCTTGTAATAGGACTGCCTACGTATTCGCGTGTTTGCGAAATCAAACTAGATCGTAGTTCTGAGTGTGTGTGTCTGTGCAAATGGGTTGCAAATTGAAGGTTTGAAAATTAAATGTGTGTGGGGGTGTGGTTCTGTCCTAGTAATAGGACTGCCTACGTATTCGCGTGTTTGCGAAATCAAACCAGATCGTAGTTCTGAATGTGTTTGTGTGCCTAAGCTAACTGTTAGGGCCTTGAAGTGATTTTGAGGTGTATGGTTGCGTCCTTGAAGGACTGCCTACGTATTCACGTGGTGTGAAATCAAACCAGATCGTAGTTCTGAGTGTGTGCCTAAGCGAGTTGTTAGAACTTTAAAGTGTGAGAGTCATGACGGTAAATTCCGTTTGGTGACTCGAGAAATTGATTTGAGATAGTTCCTCCTTGATCGTGAATCGAAGAGGTGTAATTTGTGAAAATGTTCCTTATCATGTGAGCACACTAAAAAGTGAACCCTAAGGGTTGTAGATACCCGTATCCGTCGATATTGGAATTTATAGAGAACCCGACAAACACCCGATGATGATAGGACACATGTATTCTTTAGTTGTCATTGTCATTATTTGGAGCTCGTTTTACGATGTAGAATGGGCGTCGTCGATGAAATATTTTATCAATTTAAATGATATTTAAATTAATGTTTTTTAAAGTGAATTCATTTTATTGTTTTAACTTGAATTTATTTTCTTAAATTTATTTTGTTGAAAATAAAATATATTTTTTGATTTGAAAAATCATTCTTTAGTTAATTGATTTGAAAAATCAATTTAAATCGTTTTATAAATCGTATTTGAAGAACTCGTTTTTTACGACGATTTTATACGCGATTTTGAGCTCGTTTTCAACTTGATTTGGGCACGATTTTTGAAGCAAACTCGAACCAATTCCTGACCCATAACCCAACCCATCACTCACCCTCATAACCAGGCCCTAATACCATGCAAACCCACGTCCATACCTCCTTATTTTCGAGCCCCAAACAGCTGCACAAACCAGTCCGTCACCCTTCAACCCGAGTCCACTAAACAGCCCCAAACCCGCTCCAAGCACCACCAAAACCCGTGCCCATTAACCCTAATCCATACCCTAGTATCCTACCCATATTACCCTAGCTTAACCACCAAGAAACAACCTTCCAAAACCCTACACGAGCTCACAATAGCTGCTGGACAGCAGCAGCGAAACAGAGCAGCCCGACTGCTTGTTGCTCTCTTTTACCCTACTTTAACTCCCTATAAATACCTCCCCTCTGCCATACTTTCATTCCTCTAAGTTCTCCATACATACTACCGTCATTCACAAGCATTAAACTCCAGAAACAAACCCTAATTGCCTCTCAAAACCCTCGACAAAACCGAGACATCCAAACTGAAACAGTTTGTGTCTCTCTCGAAATACAATTCGTTTCCCCTTCAAATCTCCATTAAAATTCGAGTTTCTTGTTCCTAATTAACCACATAACATCCATCTACATCTTAGACAAAGATTCACGAGCCAAATTGACCTTGAGAGTACACGAATCCCCTCGAAAAACAGTGTCATACACTCTGTTTTCGCGGCTTTTCCTGTCTATCCAGTTCTGTTTGTGCTCGTTTTTCGTGCCCAATAACTCAGAACGAGCGTGGTTTGTTTTAAGATCTTTGTTATACTCTCTTTCTAGTTTTCAAAACATATTTTAAATCTAAATTTCACCATGAAACGAGTGAGAAATCGCAGTTTGAAAGTTGCTGTCCAGATTTGCAAAAAAACGTGTTATTGCTTTGTTCCTTCGTCGACGACGGCCTCTCGAGATAAAATCTACGATCGATTACGACCCAAGACGGTGTCAACGATACATGTAGGTTGAGGGTGCATCAAATCCTCCTCTTCTCCACACTAGGCATAATCGACTCGAGGTTCTTTCGAATCGAATTAAGACCAATTAGAGTCGCCACCAAGTTTTTTGGGAACTTGGAACCGTTCAAGTCAACTTTACACCTTTCATCGAAAAGCATAAAGCCAATCGAATACGAGTGATTAAAGATAAAGACTTGTACCCTATATCACTCGATTTGAATGACTCTCGTAATCCAATGGTATTTAGACGGATCCACAAACCATAGATCTTGAGTAAGGGGTGAGGGTACGTGTTGGGAAGCCCATAAGGACACCCAACCCCGCCCGTCAATAACGGCCTCTACTAAGTCAAGTGTCGGATTTCAAACAAGGTCATAGCTACTACGATATATGATATGCAAACGTTGTTTTAACCCTATCATGTGACAACAATTTCTATATCGTTTTAGATGCAACTAAACTAACTTTGTCAAAGTTATAATTTAGCATGTGGGTTGATTGATCTAACAACATACAAAACAAAGCAAGCAAGGCTTAAGGGGGAATGGGGGAGCCGTTGGGATCTACCTATTACAAACCAGGCATTTCATGCCGACGCAACGATAAATTAAAGATACAACTCGATCTAAATACAACGCTATACACACGACGCAAAACACGGCCATTCGGCCTAGAAAACCGTGCACAAGAGGGGTGGCCCACGGCTTACATGACTCACGGCCTTGGGTCACTCCTCGTAATGTATGCTTTCACTTAATCTTATCGAATTAGGCATAAGGCTACGCACCAAAGCATGCATTAGCATAAACCGGGCCATGTTGCTTTAAACAACATGCGGTTTACTACGCTCCTACAAGCATTGGGGAACAACCGTCTAACCAAACAAGACTAAGGTTTTTTGAAGAGGTTTTGACTCAATAAAAGTAAAACAAGCTCGAAAACTACAACTCGATAAACAAATTACAAATTACAAGCAACGAAACAACGAAGAACAAAAGGTATAAAAAAACGAAGCAAGAAAGACAAAGAAGACGGCCAAGCTCACGGCCCAAACCACGACCACCCTCACGACCAAGACAAGGCCATCCTAGTTCCTAGGTTAGGTTCATTGGTTAGATCGAATGATTGCGAAACAGATTAGAAAACGAGTTAGAAAACAAGTTATAAAACAGGTTGATCGATTGAGAAGAAACGCGCGAGTGTGTATTCTACACGGCCTAAAGGGTCCAATTAGGTCACAATATCATAAGATTAATGCTTACTCGTCGAGTGTTAATAGGAAGGTGCTAATCACGCACTCCTATGCTAGCGAGAAATCAAGTGATAAGAAAGATGTATTCAATTAGGTTATAGAATTGTTAATCGATTTTTAAAGTTATGTCGATGTACCCTAATGTGTCTAATTAGGTTATTAAATTGATCTAATGTCATCTAAACGAATTACATGTTAACAATCAGAGGTTAAACTAAAATACAACGGATCCTAGGGTATGTCGAATTGGCCGAAATAACGAAGGGGTCAAAAGCGAAGAGCGAAGTTAGAAATTCGTTTTATTTATGCCCTACCTTGAACACGAGGATATGTAAATGAGACGGGGGTGTACGACCGACTGATGTAGCGGTTTCTTTCCCATCTCAAGTCAACGCGGGTGTTCATGGTGGTACTTTAACTCATACTCGGACTAAACTAGTTTCATAGTTAATTTAAACGATAAATAAAAACGATAAACAAAAAAAAACAAAACTATAAGAAAAACAAACATAAAAAACGAAATAAAAGGGAAAAGAGGAGGATTTGATGCACCCTCAACCTACATGTATCGTTGACACCGTCTTGGGTCGTAATCGATGGTAGATTTTATCTCGAGAGGCCGTCGTCGACGAAGAAATAAAGCAACACGCGTTTTTTGACAAATCTGGACAGCAACTTTCAAACGATGATATCTCCCTCGTTTCACGACGAAAATTCGATTTAAAAGATGTTTTGAAAACTAGAAAGAGAGGAGAACAGGGATCTTAAAGCAATCCCTGCTCATTTTGAGTTATTGGGCACGAAAAACGAGCACAAACAGAACTGGACAGACAAGAACAAACCGCGAAAACAGAGTGTATAACACTCTGTTTTTCGAGGGATTTCGTGTGCTCTCAAGGGCAATTTGGCTCGTACATCTTTGTCTAATGTGTAGATGGATGTTATGTGGTTAATTAGGAACAATAAAATCGAGTTTTGATGGACGTTTGAGGGAGGAACGAATTGTTTTTCGAGGAGGACACACAAACAGTTTCAGTTTGTATGACGGTTTTGTGGAGGGTTTTTGAGAGGCAATTAGGGTTTGTTTCTGAGGTTTAAAGCTTGTGAGTGATGGTAGGATGTATGGAGAACTTAGAGGAATGAATGTATGGTGAAGGGTGGGTATTTATAAGGAGTTAAAATAGGGTAAAAGGGGGAAGAGAGGCAGACGGGCCTGCTCGCGCATAGCTGCTGTCCAGCAGCTTTGGGGGGTTTTCTAGGGTTCGTATGGGGGGTTTTCTTGGTGATTAAGGTAAGGTAATATGGGTAGGATACTAGGGTATGGGTTAGGGTTAATGGGTACGGGTCTTGGTGGTATTTGGAGCGGGTTTTGGGCTCGAGAATTGGCACGCAAAACAGGGGGCTGCATTGGTTATGCGCGGGCTGTTGGGGGGTGTTTGGGGATGGAATTTGGGCCGTGGATAGGGGGTTCGAACAAGGGTGGATGGGTAGGGGCTTAGGTTGGTTAGTGTACTCGAGATTCGTGCCAATTCGTAAAGACAACGGGCTCAAAAACCGAGCTAAAATCGAGCTCAAAAAAAACATGTTTAAAAACGAGTTTTCTTCGCTTTTAAAATCGATTTTTCAAATCAATTAACCCATTAAAATAATTGACTTTTCAAATCAAATATACTCATAAAATGATTTTTCAAATCAATTATTTATTTTATTTTCAATAAAATAAACTCGGGAAAATAAATTCAAAATAAAATAAAATAAATTGAATTCACCTAAAAAAAAGCCATAATTTAAATATCATTTAAATTAATAAAATGAACTCACTTAAAAAAACATTAATTTAAATATCATTTAAATTAAAAGAATACTTCATCGACGACGCCCATATTACATCGTAAAACGAACCCAAATAATGACAATGACAACTAAAGAATACATGTGTCCTATCATCATCGGGTGTTTGTCGGGTTCTCTATAAATTCCAATATCGACGGATACGGGTATCTACAGAGCCCCCACTTTGACTGAGGCTTGGACAAGGCGAAAGTCAAAGTATACCCCAGGTCCCTTTCGACCCGAGGATTCTTCGGGTCGTTTATAGTCCATTAGACTTGCGATATAAGCTCGCTTGACCATAAGAAGAGATCATACCAAACTTCGTTGGGGATTGCCTCTTGCTTCTGTTGTGTCAAATTATCGTCGTTGGTCGTCGACCCAAAAAATTGCATATATGGTGAGTTGAGCCTTATCCTTAGGCGCCTACGTATCCGTTTCTGACGGAATCAAACCCGCGTCGTAGTTCGGCCACTGCTGACACATGCCCAAAGTTTATCATCTGCTGGCGTTTGTCCGAAATTCATCATCTGTGACACTTGCCCAAAGCTTATCATCTGCCGCAGTGCCCAAATGGGACGGGACTTTCCGAGGAGGTTTCCGCCGCTTTCATCATTTGCTTTCAGCTAAGGAATTCTTCCATTTCATACTCTTGTATTGAATTGAATTCTTGGTGGATGTCATCCTTTACATCTCGATAATGGTCTCTCAAGCCAACGGCTTCAGAGCCCCTGCTTGAATGGCTCTAAAGTCGAAGACTTTAGAGCCCCCAGTTGAAGCATATCCTGCTATATTTGAAACATAGAAAATGTACTAGCAATAATCATCACATAAGCACATTTGGATCATCGATCTTGAAATTAGATCATTTGAAATACTGGGTCATCGACCCGAAAATTGAATTTGAAAATTTTGAATAATTGGGTCATCGACCCGAATTTTAAATTTGACATCACTTGGAATGTTGGGCCATCGACCCTTCAAAAATTGAATTTGAAATTTTGAATTTCGAAAGATTGGGGTCATCGACCCGAAAATTGAATTTGAAAATTTTGAATAATTGGGCCATCGACCCGAAGGTATGTTGGGCCATCGACCCTTCGAGATTGAATTTGGAATTTTGAATGATTGGGCTATCGACCCGAAGATTGAATTTGAAAATTTTGGATAATTGGGCCATCGACCCGAAGTTTCTACTACTTGGATCATCTATCCACAATTCGCAAAAAGTTTTTGGAATTTTGAAATTTTGAAATTTTTTGAAATCAGACCTTGATGGGTGAGCATGAAACATGACACGGACACTCTGTATGACTCGTAAACAACGTGGGCGTAGCCCGCTACCGTAAAACAAAAAAAAAGAAAATAAAACCGTAAGTGTGCACGAGCTTTAATTCAAATATGGACTTGCTGGGGGTAGAAACGTAAATTGGCCAATCCGGCGCACCAAAAGATGGCAAATGGGAATCAGAAGGTCGTCGAACTTGGGACGAAGATATCGTATGGCATGGTCGTGCTCCCGAGGGCACATGGGAATCAAGATAACTTGGCATTGACAGGGTGGATTAAACTCACGGAGCAACAACGTTGGCTTCGCCCAGACACCAAACACAGACTGATTTTATGAGAACAATTGAACATCACACATCACTCTTGTTGGGAACATTCTGTCACTCTTCTCCCCGCCTCCTTTCTTTTCAGCGAATTTTCATCATTTCTTTCCACCGCCTTCTTTCTTTTCAGCGGGCTTTTTCTATTTTTCTTCCACGCCTTCTTTCTTTTCAGCGGGTTTTTCATATTTTCTGTTCCCAACACAAACCCACATCTATGTGACTCAGCACCTTTGCTTAAACCGTTAGATAAAGCTCATTCCGAGACTTGACATTACTTATCTGAACCTATATCCTTATCCTAGCCTACATCGAGTGCTAAGACTGACTCAAACAAAGGTGGCTTCATTTGGACTTGGTTATGACCCGTAAGAAACCGACAAGATGACAACTTAGTTGATGAGTGGATTGAATCCCTTATTCTGAAGGACTGCCTACGTATTCGCGTGGAGCGAAATCAAATCCGACGTAGTTCGATCAAGGTGCATTAAATTGGCATATTGATTGTGTGTACACACTCAAAGGTTTCACCTAAGGTATCATGTCGTATCCCATTCTAGCATATAAGGTACCGTTGTATCCCGTGTCTTGGGTTGGTACAAAAGGTTTTGATTCTTTGGGATGTGGAGCTTGGTAATAACAAGTTGGAATGGTTAACCATCATTCTGAAGGTTTGTTTTGTGGTGCTAAGGCCAAGGGCTATGGCTGCTGATGTGGTTGGAATGGGTGTCTCGGGTTTGATCAACCACGAGTGCAAATGGGTTGAAAAATGATGTGGGTTCAAATTTCCATGTCTGGACCCTAAAGGTCAAAACAACAACACAAGCGGAATAATTCTCAAAATTCCCGACTATCCCCTTGTAACTGTCTCAGGAAGGACTTAGGGGTAAAGAGGTTACTAATTAAACTTTTGGGCTTCGCCCATTGAACTTCAACTACGGGTACTTGACTTGAATTCTGGCTTCCGTAACTTCGACATTCAACCAAAAAAGCATTCCGCAATAACTTCAACATCTTTTTTTTCTTTCATCTTTTTTTTTTTCATTTTCTTTCATCACTTTTCTTTTTTCATTTTTTTTCATTTTTCCAATTTTTCTCTTTTTCTCATTTTTTTCATTCTTTTTCTCTCTTTGAAAATGACTATTCATTCTCTTAGTCATAAATGGATACACCTTGAAAACTGGGCTTCGCCAACTAATTTGGGTAAGAGCTAACAATTCCTTGTTAGAACGGGTTGATATCTTCTCTCTTCGAGATGGGATGATTTTGTTGGGGAAAAGGCTTGCCTTCCGTCATCGATAAGGGAAACAAGGAGCTAGTCCGGGTTCGTCATAGAATCATCTAAAAGCTTGTCATAAACATTGGTTCAGATGGAGGTTTTCTACCGCCAGACATGGAATAGGTAAAGGAATCAAACACGAGATCCTAGTGTACCTTACATTTTGAAACGGGACATATTTCTACCCCAGGGATTCCTTTGAGTGTGTTGTGCATTTTATCATGTTTCGGAATGATTGAGGATTGGAAACAAGACATATTTGGAAACGAAACTGCAACTTTTTATTGGAAAGACAGATGCTTAACAGACTCGAAGGAACGATTCCTAGGACACACCCTAGGTCATCGCGGAACAAACGACTCAACTTCAGGAAAAGAAAGTCCTAGACTCGACTCGACTAAGATAAGAAAATAGATCCCGACTCATAATTTTTCAAATCTGGTCTTGAGCTTTCTCTTGTTCAGCTGTCAGCTTAGATGCTCGGCTCTTGTCCTTGATCCCTTTGATGGTCGGCCTCCATCCCGAGGTAGTCCTCTGAGGATCTACGCTAGTGATGAAGGTTGGTGAATCGAATTGTCTTTTATTAACTTCGTTAACGAGAGGAGTACATTCTAGAGCAAGACTCCCGACTTGAATTTCATTCTTCGGGTTTGGCAAGAATTCAGAGAAATCCACAAATGTTTTCCCGATAAACACCCCTTTCAAGTGACATGGGCGGATAAGATGGGAATAATCGACATTGTCTTCGACAGAAAGAAAGTTGGCGTGATCGCCAAATGGATTGGTGATGTTATTGGGTTTTATGGCTGGGATTGGGAGCGTTCCGTTCTCAATCATGTCTTGAATTTCGTGCTTCAGTCGATAGCACCTTTCAGTATCATGGCCTTTCCCTTGATGAAAGGCACAGTAGGCATTTGGTTTATACCATTTACCTTGTTGCTCAGCGGGTGGGTCCGGAGTTGGACCAATAGGCTTCACTTTCCTTGGGCTATGAGCCTTTGGACAAAGATATGTATAAGTGCATCCGATATCGGTGAATGCCCTTGGTGTCTGGCGCTGCGACTTCTTCGATTGCCCTTCTAAGAGATTGATGGCTTCATCAATATGGGCGTTCTTTGGGGCCTTGCCCTTAGACGATGAGGCCCCTTGGTACCCTTTCGGCCTTTCAACCTCTGCCCTTATGACATCATCTTCTACCTTTATCCCGATTCTTATCAATTCTTTGAAAGAGCCAAAATTCGGTATTTCGAGCATTACGGTAAATGTCGTGAATTCTTCACGAACTTATCTACCATTTCAACTTCATCGGGCTTCTTGGCTAATTTCACGCTTTCAAATAGCGCCATCTTGCGAGGAATTCAAAGAAAGCCCTCTTTTCCTTCTGTGTCATTACTTCCAAAGTCCTTATGTTGGTTTGAATCTCAACATTGTCAATATAGTGCTTACGAACTCCACCGTAATATCTTCGAAAGTGGGGAAGTTCTTAAGGTCAAGATTATAGAACCACGCCTTCGGGTGTTCATCCAGAGATTGGGCAAAAATTTCAGAGAGCATGTCAGCAGGTACTCCCTTCAGTGCTAAGTACCCTTTATAGGCCTTAACATGGTGGACTGGATCTTCGGTGCCCTTGAACTTTGGGATGTCAGTGAGTACCATGTTCGTGGGCAACTTGTCTGAATCGGGGCATAGGCCCTAGCATTCTCATAGTGAACGTTCTTCCCCGGGAGAGTTTCAAACGGTCTTCGATGAACTTGAACCGTTTCTCCGATCGGTCGAGGTGGGGTAGATGGAGGGAATCTTCACCCGCCTTAGATTCGATTGCATCCATTCGGGTCATCATGAGGTTCACGGCCTCGGTGAGCTTGTTGATAGCATCTTCCATTGCTTGGCGTCGGGTTTTTGGCGGCCTTTCTACAAGAAAACCCCGTACTGAGTCAATATTTAAAGTAAGAGCCCCCGCACACTTAAGGACACGACCCCAACTTGACTCAAACAAAGACTCGACTTGAGATTGACTAACCAGAGGTTCGACTCACGGTTGGATCTAGACCTTGGTTCATTTTAGACTCGACAAAACGACATGACTCAAACTGTCATAAATCGGTTATAAACCGGACTCGGTGTGGCCAAACCCGTGATTGGACTAACATAGCCCATAGGTTCGGGTGAAACACCCTAAATGGCCTAGCTTGGGCGTTTTTGTGGACTATCCTAGACCAAAAGGTCGACCAACATGACTCATGGCCCAAGAGGTGAGCTTGGGTGACCGAACAAGGTCGTGTTCTAGACTCTTAGAACGAAACACACCCGGCCTAACACGGCCATGACCTGGACACGACTTGACGCATTTCATGCTTGGTTCGAGAGGCATTTTGGATTGGTTTTGAAAAAAAACGAAAGATTGATTCGAAAATGAGATTTGAAATGGGCAAAGATGCCGCTATAAAAGCTCATTTTGGGCCGCAAATTCTAGTCCTATTTGGGCAAAGATTCCGCGTTTTAAAACCATGCTATTTTGAAAGTAAGTTGTTCAAAAGTTCGGTTTTGAAAAGGACATGGGAAATTTCGAAAAGACTCGGGAAAACAAATTGCACATTGTCATTCTCATGTTATAAGGATGTATGCTCCTAGACATCTCTAAGTCTCGGCAAGTCTTCTATAAGAAGGTCTATGCCCTCCATCCTTTTGCGGTCTTATAGAGCAAGGTGTCTTAAGGTAAAGTACCTAGAAGATCGTCCCCACCATCAAGAACCACGCGAGGCGAAGTGGAAGCGAGCAATGTGCAGCTTCCGGCATAGTGGGACGCTGCCCCCACGCATCACGAAGAAACGCTGGGACGGCCCGGGCAAGTCCTTAAGGGTTTATGCATGAATAGTAGCACTATGAGTAATGTTTTACTTTCCAACACTTTCTTTTCAAGTTTCACCTCGGAGGAAAAGACCCTAGAAACAAAGTGTAACTAGTCCTCTTTTCCCCAAATAGAGTCGCCAAATCGTGGACAAGGCCCTCGGGATCTGCGTCCGCGGGATCCACACTAGGCATAATCGACTCGAGGTTCTTTCGAATCGAATTAAGACCAATTAGAGTCGCCACCAAGTTTTTTGGAAACTTGGAACCGTTCAAGTCAACTTTACACCTTTCATCGAAAAGCATAAAGCCAATCGAATACGAGTGATTAAAGATAAAGACTTGTACCCTATATCACTCGATTTGAATGACTCTCGTAATCCAATGGTATTTAGACGGATCCACAAACCATAGATCTTGAGTAAGGGGTGAGGGTACGTGTTGGGAAGCCCATAAGGACACCCAACCCCGCCCGTCAATAACGGCCTCTACTAAGTCAAGTGTCGGATTTCAAACAAGGTCATAGCTACTACGATATATGATATGCAAACGTTGTTTTAACCCTATCATGTGACAACAATTTCTATATCGTTTTAGATGCAACTAAACTAACTTTGTCAAAGTTATAATTTAGCATGTGGGTTGATTGATCTAACAACATACAAAACAAAGCAAGCAAGGCTTAAGGGGGAATGGGGGAGCCGTTGGGATCTACCTATTACAAACCAGGCATTTCATGCCGACGCAACGATAAATTAAAGATACAACTCGATCTAAATACAACGCTATACACACGACGCAAAACACGGCCATTCGGCCTAGAAAACCGTGCACAAGAGGGTGGCCCACGGCTTACATGACTCACGGCCTTGGGTCACTCCTCGTAATGTATGCTCCACTTAATCTTATCGAATTAGGCATAAGGCTACGCACCAAAGCATGCATTAGCATAAACCGGGCCATGTTGCTTTAAACAACATGCGGTTTACTACGCTCCTACAAGCATTGGGGAACAACCGTCTAACCAAACAAGACTAAGGTTTTTTGAAGAGGTTTTGACTCAATAAAAGTAAAACAAGCTCGAAAACTACAACTCGATAAACAAATTACAAATTACAAGCAACGAAACAACGAAGAACAAAAGGTATAAAAAAACGAAGCAAGAAAGACAAAGAAGACGGCCAAGCTCACGGCCCAAACCACGACCACCCTCACGGCCAAGACAAGGCCATCCTAGTTCCTAGGTTAGGTTCATTGGTTAGATCGAATGATTGCGAAACGGATTAGAAAACGAGTTAGAAAACAAGTTATAAAACAGGTTGATCGATTGAGAAGAAACGTGCGAGTGTGTATTCTACACAGCCTAAAGGGTCCAATTAGGTCACAATATCATAAGATTAATGCTTACTCGTCGAGTGTTAATAGGAAGGTGCTAATCACGCACTCCTATGCTAGCGAGAAATCAAGTGATAAGAAAGATGTATTCAATTAGGTTATAGAATTGTTAATCGATTTTTAAAGTTATGTCGATGTACCCTAATGTGTCTAATTAGGTTATTAAATTGATCTAATGTCATCTAAACGAATTACATGTTAACAATCAGAGGTTAAACTAAAATACAACGGATCCTAGGGTATGTCGAATTGGCCGAAATAACGAAGGGGTCAAAAGCGAAGAGCGAAGTTAGAAAATTGTTTTATTTATGCCCTACCTTGAACACGAGGATATGTAAATGAGACGGGGGTGTACGACCGACTGATGTAGCGGTTTCTTTCCCATCTCAAGTCAACGCGGGTGTTCATGGTGGTACTTTAACTCATACTCGGACTAAACTAGTTTCATAGTTAATTTAAACGATAAATAAAAACGATAAACAAAAAAAAACAAAACTATAAGAAAAACAAACATAAAAAACGAAATAAAAGGGAAAAGAGGAGGATTTGATGCACCCTCAACCTACATGTATCGTTGACACCGTCTTGGGTCGTAATCGATGGTAGATTTTATCTCGAGAGGCCGTCGTCGACGAAGAAATAAAGCAACACGCGTTTTTTGACAAATCTGGACAGCAACTTTCAAACGATGATATCTCCCTCGTTTCACGACGAAAATTCGATTTAAAAGATGTTTTGAAAACTAGAAAGAGAGGAGAACAGGGATCTTAAAGCAATCCCTGCTCGTTTTGAGTTATTAAGGGCACGAAAAACGAGCACAAACAGAATCTGGACAGACAAGAACAAATCACGAAAACAGAGTGTATAACACTCTGTTTTTCGAGGGATTTCGTGTGCTCTCAAGGGCAATTTGGCTCGTAAATCTTTGTCTAATGTGTAGATGGATGTTATGTGGTTAATTAGGAACAAGAAAATCGAGTTTTGATGGAGGTTTGAGGGAGGAACGAATTGTTTTTCGAGGAGGACACACAAACAGTTTCAGTTTGTATGACGGTTTTGTGGAGGGTTTTTGAGAGGCAATTAGGGTTTGTTTCTGAGGTTTAAAGCTTGTGAGTGATGGTAGGATGTATGGAGAACTTAGAGGAATGAATGTATGGTGAAGGGTGGGTATTTATAAGGAGTTAAAATAGGGTAAAAGGGGGAAGAGAGGCAGACGGGCCTGCTCGCGCATAGCTGCTGTCCAGCAGCTTTGGAGGGTTTTCTAGGGTTCGTATGGGGGGTTTTCTTGGTGATTAAGGTAAGGTAATATGGGTAGGATACTAGGGTATGGGTTAGGGTTAATGGGTACGGGTCTTGGTGGTATTTGGAGCGGGTTTTGGGCTCGGGAATTGGCACGCAAAACAGGGGGCTGCATTGGTTATGCGCGGGCTGTTGGGGGGTGTTTGGGGATGGAATTTGGGCCGTGGATAGGGGGTTCGAACAAGGGTGGATGGGTAGGGGCTTAGGTTGGTTAGTGTACTCGAGATTCGTGCCAATTCGTAAAGAAAACGGGCTCAAAAACCGAGCTAAAATCGAGCTCAAAAAAACATGCTTAAAAACGAGTTTTCTTCGCTTTTAAAATCGATTTTTCAAATCAATTAACCCATTAAAATAAATGACTTTTCAAATCAAATATACTCATAAAATGATTTTTCAAATCAATTATTTATTTTATTTTCAATAAAATAAACTCGGGAAAATAAATTCAAAATAAAATAAAATAAATTGAATTCACCTAAAAAAAAGCCATAATTTAAATATCATTTAAATTAATAAAATGAACTCACTTAAAAAAACATTAATTTAAATATCATTTAAATTAAAAGAATACTTCATCGACGACGCCCATATTACATCGTAAAACGAACCCAAATAATGACAATGACAACTAAAGAATACATGTGTCCTATCATCATCGGGTGTTTGTCGGGTTCTCTATAAATTCCAATATCGACGGATACGGGTATCTACAGTTATTTATCATTTCATTTAGCATTAGTTTAGTTTATATTTTCACAATGTTAAAATAATTTACTTTTGTCTAGGGAATAAAGGAAGCCATGCATGATTAAGTAATATGTAAATGTCAAAATGAGGTTAAGCTAAATTGATAAATTGTTTCTATCACATGTTTGCACCTTAATGTTTAATCTATGTTTAAAGGCCTTATTCATTGATTAAGTTTGTTCATTCGTTCTAAAAGTCGAGAGGCACGGAATTGAATTAGACTAAACATGTGTAGTAGGACGACCTAGTCATGGACGAGAGTTTCTCTAGGACCCGGTCTATGGTTGACACTAATATCGTAAGGTGGGTGTCTTTAAGCCTAAACATTTATCGTATAATCAACTTCCTAATTTGACATGAGCATTTACATAATTAGCATGTGTGACCCGACCTCCCTAGACAATTTCTTTTTATTGTTGTTTTCATTTTATTTGCATAATCAATCAATCAACCGCATCGACTCAAGATAAACTTCGCTCCATAACAATTAATTAGTAACTCCCGTCTCCTTTGGGTTCGACCCCTAAGTACTACATTCATTTGTTGTCTAGGGTATAAATATTATCTTTGCATAGGTCTGCGATAGCTTATCAAATTTTGGCGCCGTTGCCCGGGAGACGGTTTTGTTTTTTATTAGTTGTTGAATTTTATCTTATTTTATTTTGTCTTGGGGAACACTTGTTCCTCGGGATATTCTCACCGTTTTCTTGTTGTTTTAGTGCCTATTCTTGTAGGTGATAAAGCTATTGGCCTTTCATAATGAGTTACGAATTCATCCCACAACTCCAAGATGAGCCTTTTCCTGACTATCTTGACCGATTTTACTACATTTGCAATAGTCTCATCTCCTTTGGACATGTCCTTGATGGGGATTACTTGGGTCATTTCGTGCTTGGCGGCATGGATTCCGAGACCCGTGGATTGGTTCAAAAATTGAGTAATGGGAATCTCTACAACATGATTGGGGCGGAACTTTGGAATTTCTTAAATTTCATGGCTTCCGAATGTCGGGAATTAGCACGCCAATTCCATTATTGGTGCATCGAAGAGGAGCTTAAAGTTTTACATGCTCGTTTGGGAAAAAATTCTCAAGAGAAACCGAGACGACGTGAGCCTATCTTCTCTCCTTTTGCTTTTTCACCTCCCCAATGTGAGTCTTTTCAATCTAATGATTTTGATTTATTGGATGATGATGATGGTCCGATTTTATCTTTTAAAATCTCCCCTAGTGTCATTCAAATAGAAAATGTAGAGACTCATGTTGATGACATTAACCCCATAGTAGATAAGTCACCTTTTACAAATGAATTTGTCGAGATTCCTTGTGATTCTAATAAGGTTTCTCCCGAGTCTTTTGACCCACTTGGTAATCCATTTGTAGAGGATGTTGTTCCATTCGAGAAAGATAGAGGGCTAAGAAATTTTGATATGGAAATTAAGTGGGATGAACCCCCTATTTTTGATGACCCTCTCCTCTTTTATTCTTTATGCCACCCATTTGAGACCGTTTATGATTATAATTTGTGCTCTAACGATTTATTTTATGGTCTTAAGCATGATGCTCCATCTCTTGCTGGCGATTGGAGTGATACGGTGGTAATATTTGAAGTTTCTCTTGCGCCCATCGATAAGATTTATAAATTTCTACCTTTGATCTTTCATACTTATATCTTTTCAATTGCTTACATATGCTTGTGTATTGCTCATGCACAAGTATATGATTTACTTCTAAGGGCATTGACGTGCTTTTTAGAGGACGATGGAGGATCCATTAGAAAAAAAATAGTTTGTTTTTATTTCACTTTTTACGCAATTTCATGTTTTATTAGAATTGGGAATAAATTTTAGACTAATTAGCTATTTTGAGTTGTGACTTGTAGGTGTTTGAAGAGGAGAAGAGGCGTTTTGAAGAATAGCATACTACCCCATGTTGTAACCCCATTAGGGTCGTAACATTACGTTTTTTTTCCAAAAAAAAAAAAAAAATTAAAAAAAAAAAGTCAACGGTCGACCACCCCGATCGGGGTCGTGACTTTCTTCCTTTTTACGCGTTTTAATAAAAAGACGGGATATGCTAATCTTTTCCTTATGCTTCAAAAGCAAAGGACGATACTTCTTATCTCTATTTTTTCTTCATTTTTCAATCAAATCACCTCCGAAAACCTCTTTTAGCATCAAGGACCTCGTACCCACCGGAATTTTGACCCATTTTGTGATGAGATGCTAAGTGGAGAAATCCTCCAATGTTTATGCTAGCTTGGGGGAGGCTCGTTAGTCTAGTAAGTTTTCTTTGTTTTGCACTTTAGTTTATTTTTTGCAACCCATTAAATATGACTTTTTGTCCTTCTTGTTTATGTGCTTTGCGCCATTTTTAAAGGTTTCGTTGGGTAATTTGATTATTGGCGCATTGAGGACAATGTTATGTTTAGCTTGGGGGGAGATTGCATTCGCATATTAGTTAGTTTGCATTTAGTTAGTGTAGATATAGTGAGAATTTTTTGAAAAATTTGTGTGAACTTTTGCTTCTAATTCTTTGCTTGTCCTACTTATGCCCTCTTGTTTGTCCCATTTTTGGCTTGATAGCTTTTGATTCACTATATTTGGCGGGATTTAGCATGCATGGGGATGTTGTAACACCCCCATACTCCAAGTGCGTTACCAGGACCACTCAGGTATGAAGATATTACCATCTCGGTTACCCGAGGCAATGATAATCAAATAAACAATAAAGAAACAACGTTTAAATAGAAGTACTTAGTGAAAGGTTACAATCTCGAAACCAAAACCAAAAGTACAAATACATGTTCTCAACTGACTGTTTACTGTTCTAACTGAAATGTAAAGAAACTACTAAGCTATAGCGGAAGACTTCTATCATCATATCGTGGCAATCCCAGCTATCCCAGTACTCATCTCATACCTGCTCAATATCTGCTCACCATCCCCGAATGGATCACCGCAGTTTACAAAACAACAACCGGGTCAAATTCGACTAATCACACAACTCAATATATATCAACAACAAGATAAACAGATGACTTAACTCACACACACAACCACACCAATTCCAACAATCTCAATCACCGATCGTCCACGGACCCGATCCCCCGATGGGGACCGCGGCCGTACCCACCAAATCCCCGCTCCTCATAATGAGCGATAACCCTGTCTATTAATGTGCACATCCCTTCTGTGGCGGGTTCCACAGAAGGCGAAACTAGGGCGTGAAGCCACTCCCGCAAGTGACCCCACTCAGCCGAGGACACGCCTCGAGGACCATAAACAACAATCACAATCACAATCACAACCGTCACAATACAATTACTATATCAAACAATCAATCTCAACACATCAACAATCATCCCATTATGGGACTAATACTGAGTAGGAAATCCTACCCGAAAGCACACTATCGACGGTCTCTACAAACAGTATCAAAAAGCTTCCTCTACGAAACCTCCTCCTATCATACAACATACAAATGCTACCAAATCACATACTACTCAAAAACACCCAAATCCCTATATTAGGGTTTAACCAAATCAAAGGAAAGACAACAAAAAGGGTACATAGATCTTACCCTCGACGCAAGGATCTCAACGGTATATCAAACGATGAAAACCGACCTTCCAAACTCCGGGATTTGCTAACAATGCGATTAAGATGATGAACGTACTTGCTTTTCTCTCTTTAACAGTAAATTAGGTTTTGCAAAAGTGTTTAGTATAAAGACGACGAAGGTTATATATATTAATCGCATAATTAACAAAACCCGAGAAAAACTCCCCGTAAACCGGCTACTCGATCGAGTACCCAAGGTACTCGATCGAGTACCCCCTTTCTCGATCGAGTAACTAGGGTACTCGATCGAGTACCCAACAGGTCAGAAACTATTTTAAAACGCAACTTACCCTTACTCGACAGAGTAAGGCCTACTCGATAGAGTACCCGAAGACTCATAAATACGGAGTATTACAGTCTTCCCTCCTTAAAAAGAACTTCGTCCCCAAAGTTCAAACCACTACTAAACAAAGGTACTCCCTCAACTCTTCCAACTCAACAACCAAAACAAAACTCAACATAAAACATGTTACTAACCCAATTCATCCCGACATACATACCGACACAACATACAAAAAGGGTATAAAACTCTTAAAAACTCGTCGCGATCATCCCCTACCCCCCTAAAAGAAACAAGGTTACGTCCCCGTAACCATACATACCTGATCAAACAGAAAAGGGTAATGCTCTTTCATAGCTTCCTCTGGCTCCCATGTAGCTTCCTCTGTCTCGTGGTTAGACCAAAGGATCTTAAGCAAAACTGTCTCGCCACTCCTAGTCTTCCTAACCTTTCGGTCAAGAATCTGCTTAGGCACCTCAAGATATGATAAGGACTCATCTAGCTCTAAGCTCTCTGCCTCTAACACATGTGACGGGTCACTCACATACTTCCGCAGCTGCGATACATGAAACACATTATTCGCTCTCTCTAGCGCAGCTGGTAAAGCCAGACGATATGCAACTTCCCCAACTCGCTCTAAGATCTCATAAGGCCCGATAAACTTCTGACTTAGCTTGCCTTTCTTCCCAAATCTCATAACCCCACACATAGGAGACACTTTCAAAAGAACCTTGTCCCCAACCTGAAACTCTATGTCCCGGCGATGTAGATCCGCATAACTCTTTTGCCTATCCTGAGCTGCCCTCATCCGTTCCCTGATCATCTTAATCTGTTCCACCATCTCATGCACCATCTCTGGTCCTAAAACCACAGCCTCAGCACTATCATCCCAACAAATCAGACTCCTAAATCTCCTCCCATACAAAGCCTCAAACGGTGCCATACCAATACTAGTGTGATAGCTGTTATTGTAAGAAAATTCTATCAAGTCCAACCTCTGTTCCCAGCTACCATCAAAATCCATCACACAAGCTCGTAACATATCCTCAAGAGTCTTGATTGTTCTCTCAGTCTGTCCGTCTGTCGCAGGATGAAATGCTGTACTCATCTTCAAAGTTGTTCCCAACGATTCCTGCAATTCTTTCCAAAACCTTGATATAAATCTCGCATCTCTGTCAGACACTATGTCCTTAGGGACTCCATGTAACTTAAGCACGCTCTTTCGATAGGCCATAGCCAATTGTGCTTTAGTCCATGTATCTTTCATTGGAACAAAGTGAGTGACTTGGTCACCGATCCACTATTACCCAAATCATGTTGTTACCTTGTTGACTCTTTGCGACCCACGATAAAATCCATGGAAATGGATTCCCACTTCCACTCAGTACCGTTAAAGACCGAATCTTACCTTGTGGTCGTTCTTTGTTCCCCTTAACTCTCTGGCATGTCAAACAACGGGCCACAAACTCAGCTGTCTCTTTCTTCATTCCAGGCCACCAAAACGTGTTCTTCAAATCCTTATATAGCTTGTCACCACCTGGATGTACTGAATACGGTGTGCAATGTGCCTCTGTCATGATAGTCTTTTTCAACACTTCATCATTAGGAACACACCACCTACCATCAAACCTCAAACTACCATCTGTGTGAATAGAGAATCGAGACACTGTCCCTTTCTCTACTCCAGCTCTCCACTCAACTATCTTAGGATCCAACGCCTGCTTACCTCGAATGTCATCATAAAACTCAAGCTGCACTGTCATATCACCCATGGCATCTCCTTTCTGCATCATTTGTATCCCAAACCTCGCTACCTCATCTCTCAGCCTCATCAAAGATAGAGCTGTACACAGAGAATGTACACTCTTCCTACTCAAAGCATCAGCAACTACATTGGCCTTCCCTTCATGGTAGATAATTTCCATGTCATAACCGCCAATCAGCTCCATCCACCTCCTCTGTCTCATGTTCAACTCCTTTTGAGTGAAGATGTACTTGAGACTCTTGTGATTCGAAAATACCTTAAAGATTGCTCCATATAGGTAATGTCTCCATATCTTGAGAGCAAACACCACCGCACCCAACTCCAGATCATGAGTAGGGTAGTTCTCCTCATAAGGCTTCAATTGCCTAGAAGCATAGGCAATCACTTTACCGTTCTGCATCAACACACATCCCAACCCATTCTTTGAGGCATCTGTATAAACCTCAAAGTTCTCGATCCCTTCAGTAATGCCAAGACAGAGCCGTGGTCAAACGCTCCTTTAATGTTTGGAACGCCGTCTCACAACTCTCATCCCAACGAAACCTGTTCTCTTTCCTCATCAACGCCGTCATAGGTCTAGCTATCTTGGAGAAATATTTCACGAACCGTCTCGTAGTACCCACTAAACCCGAAAACTCCCGATCTCAAAGAACATTCTTTGGTGCTTCCCACTTTGTCACTGCTTCTATCTTTGCTTGATCCACAAATACCCCATCTTTAGAGATCACATGCCCTAGAAAAGCAACTTTCTCTAACCAGAACTCACACTTGGATAGCTTAGCATACAACTCATGCTCCCTCAAAGTTTGCAACACGATCCTCAGATGCTCCTCATGCTCCTCCTTAGTCTTGAAGTAGACTAAGATATCATCGATAAACACCACTACAAACTTGTCCAAAAACTGTTTAAAGATCTTATTCATCAAATCCATAAACACTGCTGGTGCATTAGATAACCCAAACGGCATCACTACATACTCATAATGGCCATACCTCGACGTGAAGGCTGTCTTTTGTATGTCCACTTCTCTAATCTTCACCTGATGATACCCCGACCTCAAATCAATCTTAGAAAAGACTGATGTACCACTCAACTGATCAAACAAGTCATTTATCCTTGGCAAGGGATACTTGTTCTTCACCGTCACTCGGTTCAACTCTCTATAGTCTATACACAACCTCAGACTCCCATCTTTCTTCTTCACAAAAAGAACTGGTGCTCCCCACGGCGATACACTAGGTCTAATGTATCCCTTCTCTATCAAATCATCCAACTGCTTCCTAAGCTCCTCTATCTCCTTAGGACCCATACGGTACGGTGCCTTAGAGATTGGCCCCGTCCCTGGTTTCAACTCTACTCTGAAATCTATCTCCCTTCTCGGCGGCAACCCCGGAATCTCCTCTGGAAACACATCCTCAAACTCCCCCACCACTGGTATCTGATCAACTGTTGGACCCTCTATCCGGTCATCTCTCACATGGCACAATATCAAAGGACATCCCTTCCTCAGATATGACTTCAAAGTGACAGCTGCAATCAACTTAACTTTGGGTTTGACTAGAAACCCACGATAAGACACACTAACGCCCTTAGGACCTCTTAAAGACACTTTCTTTTGATGACAGTCTATCTTAGCTTTATACTTTCCCAGCCAATCCATCCCAACTATCATCTCAAAACCGTCAAAAGCAAACTCTAGCAAGTCTACAGGGAAATCGACTTGCCCAACTATCATAGGTACATCCCTATATAACCTCCCACAAGATACAAACTCACCCGAAGGTATAAAAACTTTCTCACTGACAGACTCATACACCCTTAAACCCAACCGTTTAACATGACTCGAAGATACAAACGATTGAGAAGCCCCCGAATCAAACAAAACAAAGGTATGAATACCATTAACAAGAAAAGTACCGGTGATAACGTGTGCATCCTCCTCAGCTGCTTTCTTCTCCATCATGAATAACTTTCCATCGGTCTTCCGTCCACCTCCCCGGACAAGATCTTGGCTGATGTGGTCGGCTTAGCACCCGACCCTTGATTATTGTTGTTGTTCGTTGGTGGTTTCTAATAAGAATTATCGCCGTTGCGGTTGCCTCCACTCTGGTAACTCTGACTTCCCCGGTTTGGCCATGACCAGTGGTCTATTGCTCGCATAGCTGCGCAGTCTCTGGAAAGTTCCCGGTGCACTTGTGCACTCATGTCTCTTGTGGCCTACACCACCACAAACTATAGCAGTCACTCCCCAACTACCACTAACACTTCCACGACCACGCCCAAAGGAAGCCCCAAAGATCAACCCCGACCCGAAGAAAACCCCCTTAGATCGATTGTGGTTGCCTTTCTTGTGATTAGATTGGCCACCACCCTCGCTCTCAGACTTCCTTTTCTCACCACCTGACATCTCCTGAGCCATCTCCACCAACCTCTCAGCTCTTCCAGCCCTCTCATAAGCTTCCTTAACATCAGTAAGGACTCCCACGGGTAACTTATCCATAATCTTAGGGGTCAACCCCCTCTCAAACCTCAGCGCCAAATTCTCCTCACTCAAACCCATATCCTCAAAGATACCTAGACTTGTCATTGAACCGCTCGTAGTACTCGGCCACGTACACATTTCAAATGTCATCTTAAAACTCACAAACTCTTTTCTCAACTTATTCCTCACGTGCTCCGGTACAAACTCTTTTCTCATAGCCCGACGAAACTCTTCCAAAGGTATAGCAGGTAAACCTTGGTTCACATACAACTCCTTAGCACTCACTTTCACCGTATCCCACCACTTACCAGCTGCCTCCCTCAGATAGAATGCAGCCTGTTCCACTCTCATCTGATCAGGACAGTGAACCAAATCTAATATGTTCTCCATCTCTCTAAGCCAGCTATCAAGAAAGTTCGGCTCCCCAACTCCCTTGTACTCTTTCGGGTTAAACCTCACTATATAGAGGCTGATTTTAGAGTGATCAACCTCTTTCTCCTTATCCTTATCCTTATCCTTATCCTTATCTTTCCCCAAAGTTTTTAAAGCCTCAGTAAGAGCATCCTGATGCTCCAACATCTTAACGATGTCATCTATGTTCATAAGTTCAGCTCTTGTATACAAAGCATTCTTCTTGGGCGGCATCTTGAAACTATAACAGAAAAGGGGTGGATATAAACATACGCGCCAAAACCTCAAAACACGAAAAGAAGCTGCCCAGACCCTACTCGATCGAGTTCCCATA
This sequence comes from Silene latifolia, assembly GCF_048544455.1. NCBI lineage: Eukaryota > Viridiplantae > Streptophyta > Magnoliopsida > Caryophyllales > Caryophyllaceae > Silene > Silene latifolia. Next base: position 23,023,241 of record NC_133537.1, on the reverse strand, counting down.
CATACTCGATCGAGTAACAGGCTACTCGATCGAGTGCCTACTATACTCGATCGAGTGCCCCAACATCAGACCCCAAACAGACCTTCTGATCTCTAACATACTCGACCGAGTAGCTAGGCTACTCGATCGAGTGACCCCCTACTCGATCGAGTACCCGATCGAGTGTCCAAAAACACGATTCTGGACTCAAAATCGTCAAAAACCCACCCGATCAAGTCAGTCCCACTCGATCGAGTCATGCTAACTTAGAAACCCTACCCGCATGCTATATCATATGCTAACATGCTAAAAACTTTAAAAAACCAACATTATATCATAACTAAGCATATAATGCTACGCATCTTTTCATGAGATCTACGAAATCATTATATCATGTTATTAAACGCCACATTGTAAACATCCAACATGTTTTCATTCCAACAACAAGTCTACAGATATCATCAACCTTTCTTTCATATTCTCAGCTTTCTACTTCTCCAACAGTTACACACACTTCATCACATTCACACACAAGTTAACCAAACAACACATACGACCTTGACATACACCCCCCATGTGACCGGTTCAAAATTGTAGGGCGAGTTCGCGACTTCAGGACGTCTCCCAAGCCTTTGCATTAGCTCCTACAACCTTTACCCCGGGTTCATTTTAATTGACTCCCTATGTTCATTAGGTTCATTGGTTACAGGTTTCAGGAGCGTCGCTCTGATACCATTTGCAACACCCCCATACTCCAAGTGCCATACCAGGACCACTCAGGTATGAAGATATTACCATCTCGGCTACACGAGGCAATGATAATCAAATAAACAATAAAGAAACAACGTTTAAATAGAAGTACTTAGTGAAAGGTTACAATCTCGAAACCAAAACCAAAAGTACAAATACATGTTCTCAAACCGATCATTTCATCGTTCTAATCGAAATGTAAAGAAACTACTAAGCTACAATGAAGACTTCTATCATCATATCATGGCAATCCCAGCCTATCCCAAGACTCATCTCATACTCGCTCAATATCTCGCTCACCATCCCCGAATGGATCACCGCAGGTTTACAAAACAACAACCGGGGTCAGTACTAATCACACAACTCAATATATATCAACAACAAGATAAACCGACAGCTTAACTGTCACACACAACCACACCAATTCCAACAATCTCAATCACCGACTGTCCACTGGACCAGTCCTGCCAGTGGGGGACCGTGGCCGTACCCACCAAATCCCCGCTCCTCATAATGAGCGATAACCCTGTCCATTAATGTGCACATCCCTTCTGTGGCGGGTTCCACAGAAGGCGAAACTAGGGCGTGAAGCCACTCCCGCAAGTGACCCCACTCAGCCGAGGACACGCCTCGAGGACCATAAACAACAATCACAATCACAATCACAACCGTCACAATACAATTACTATATCAAACAATCAATCTCAACACATCAACAATCATCCCATTATGGGACTAATACTGAGTAGGAAATCCTACCTGGAAAGCACACTATCAGACGGTCTCTACAGCTGTATCAAAAAGCTTCCTCTACGAAACCTCCTCCTATCATACAACATACAAATGCTACCAAATCACATACTACTCAAAAACCCCCAAATCCCTATATTAGGGTTTAACCAAATCAAAGGAAAGACAACAAAAAGGGTACATAGATCTTACCCTCGACGCAAGGATCTCAACGGTATATCAAACGATGAAAACCGACCTTCCAAACTCCGGGATTTGCTAACAATGCGATTAAGATGATGAACGTACTTGCTTTTCTCTCTTTAACAGTAAATTAGGTTTTGCAAAAGTGTTTAGTATAAAGACGACGAAGGTTATATATCTTAATCGCATAATTAACAAAACCCGAGAAAAACTCCTCGTAAACCGGCTACTCGATCGAGTACCCAAGGTACTCGATCGAGTACCCCCTTACTCGATCGAGTATCCTAGTTACTCGATCGAGTACCCAACAGGTCAGAAACTATTTTAAAACGCAACTTACCCTTACTCGACAGAGTAAGGCCTACTCGATAGAGTACCCGAAGACTCATAAATACGAAGTATTACAGATGTCTTGACATAGTAGGTGGAAGATGGAAATTAAACCAAGTAGGCTTGATCTTGACTTTTGGCAAGCTACAAAATTGGTAAGGTAGAACCTCCTTAAAGGCCATTTCATCTTTATTTGGTCTCACTTAAGTGAGTGGTAGGTCTCCTTCACATGTTCTTGTTTCCCTAGCTACAATATGAATAGTCTACTCTTGTTAAGCTAGTAGCTAAGTTCTTTCGGTGATGGGATGCTCAAAATTGGGATGATCTTTAAAATCTATATCATTGTGAAATTAATTTGCCGGATTTGTCATTGTTTTCCTGAGTTATGAAAGAAAGAATTGGAGCAAGAAAAGAAAATAAGAAGAAAAAAAAAGAGTCCGAAAAAAAAAGAAAAAAAATGATGAAAAGAGAAAAGGAAAAAAAAATGAAAAAGAATAAAGTGATGTAATTTGGAAGAAAGGAAGAAGAGGTTGTGTTATTAAGAGTTCTCATGTGTTTATCAATATCTTATGGAGAATTTCTCATGATTAGTAATGTAAGAAGTCATTTGTCAATTTGATTTCTATTTGGGTTATTTGGGTTGGAATGAGCAGTTTCACATGGTTTTGTTGCTAGCTTAACATTAGCTCCTCATATCCATAATCATTTGTCCCCCTTATGTACCATATCACAATAAAGCCTTCTTCTTACTCTTTGGCTTCACATTTTGCATGTGTTTGATTGTCTTGGCTTATGATTTGATTGTTTACCATATTAGATTGCGGGCACATTCTCATGAGTCGAGGATAGCTTGAGTGATTATTCACAAAAATGTCCTTTACACAAAATTGAGTTATGAGTTGATCGTGAGAGTCCGAAAGTCAAAAGATCATGCAAGAGCCGAAACGTTTACTTGAAGTTATCCATGCTACGCCGCCATGTAAATTTCATCCATGATTTTGCTTATCCTTATGCTCATGTTGTTTAGGGATTTGAATCAATTGCTTGTTAGCTACTTGGGATTTGCAATGTTGTGATGATCTTGCTTGAGGACAAGCAAGGACTTAGCTTGGGGGAGTTTGATAAATGCATATTTTATATACTTTCATCCCCTATATTAGCTTCATTTTATTTGTTAATTAGCACTTATCATAGTGTTTTTTAAGCTAATATTGTGTTTCTAGTGCAATTGTGTGTTCAAGTGTGTTTTGTAGGAAAATGAGCTAAATGAGCTAAAGTACTACAAAATGGGCTAACACTAGAAGCAAGGCTAAGTATGAGAGAAAGATTGGACTAAGTGTTGGAAGTGCATGGATTTTGCATGAAGAAAGTGTTGGATCAAAATGAAAATGCAAGCAAAATCAATGTGAAAGTCAAAGCCCAAGAATTCAAGTCCAAAATGTGGTGGAAAATTTGGATGCTAAAGAAGAGCTTAGGATGCCAAAATGCTTAAGATGCCCTCCTTAATGCTCTTAATCACACTCATAAACAAGGCATTAAAGCACCAACTTTGGATTCCTTGAGCATTAAACCAAGAATTGAAGGGAAAAATAAGAGTCTGCTTAGGATGCCATTTTCGGATTCCTCTACAAAGTTTACTCCCTTATTTCCTATATAAGGAGTGCTAATCTCACACATCTTGGACACCATCTTTCTACACACCACTCTTACATATATTTTTATTCCAAAATTCTCTCTAAATATTAGTAGTTTAGTTTAGCTTGTATTAGTTTGTTACAACATTTCTATTATCAAGTTCAAGATTTATTCCAGGTTATTTCCATTTGCAATTGTTCTTCTATTTTTATTCAAGGTAATTCTATCTTTATTTTAGTTATGTTATTTATCATTTCATTTAGCATTAGTTTAGTTTATATTTTCACAATGTTAAAATAATTTACTTTTGTCTAGGGAATAAAGGAAGCCACGCATGATTAAGTAATATGTAAATGTCAAAATGAGGTTAAGCTAAATTGATAAATTGTTTCTATCACATGTTTGCACCTTAATGTTTAATCTATGTTTAAAGGCCTTATTCACTGATTAAGTTTGTTCATTCGTTCTAAAAGTCGAGAGGCACGGAATTGAATTAGACTAAACATGTGTAGTAGGACGACCTAGTCATGGACGAGAGTTTCTCTAGGACCCGGTCTATGGTTGACACTAATATCGTAAGGTGGGTGTCTTTAAGCCTAAACATTTATCGTATAATCAACTTCCTAATTTGACATGAGCATTTACATAATTAGCATGTGTGACCCGACCTCCCTAGACAATTTCTTTTTATTGTTGTTTTCATTTTATTTGCATAATCAATCAATCAACCGCATCGACTCAAGATAAACTTCGCTCCATAACAATTAATTAGTAACTCCCGTCTCCTTTGGGTTCGACCCCTAAGTACTACATTCATTTGTTGTCTAGGGTATAAATATTATCTTTGCATAGGTGTGCGATAGCCTATCAAGGTCTCACCTATAGGATGTGTTTGAGAGATGTGGTTATAGAAATATGATCACATTGATGCCTAATATGACTAAACAGTTAGTCAATGTGTTGATGAGACAATTATTTAATGAAAATTAAATAATATTAGTTGAGACGAATTAACTGTCAATTCGTAAATTGAATATAATAAGTTATATTTAATTAAATGTATGTAATGTTAGCTTGGACGAATTAATCTGTTAATTCGTAATTAAATGTAATCGGTTATATTTAATATCAACAAGATGAATGTGTCATAGTGGTAATAGTGAGGGTAGACAAACCAAGAGGTCATGGGTTCGATCCTCACTAGATGACAATTTAACACATTTTATACATTTTTGGAATAACCGAAAATAAGGAAATAATACTCCTTATTTCGGTGATGGGCCAAATTTAGGGAAGGTAATATCTCCCTTATTCACTCCCATTTTCGGTTACAATAAGAGGGAAAGGGAGATCATTTTATGAACCCTAATTCTCTTTTAACCTAATCTCTCCTCTCATCAGAAAACACAAAAAAACAACCTAAATTTTTACAGAAAATTTGGATCGATTCTAGCATAATCAAAGGGCATATCTCATATCGTCTTGGGTGCAACTAATAGGCGAATATCAACTTTGATATTGTTCTTAGGCCGTTTTTGCTAGGACCGAAGGTTATTTCTAAATCCTATATACTTTTGTTTATGAAATTTTATTTTATGACTAGTGATCATCTTCATAAAATTCGTTATAATCCTTGAATATTAAGGGATGCATACAGATAAATCCCACAGAGGGACCGAGGTTTAAAACGGCCATTATGACGACGTAAAAGGGTATTTTGAAATGGTTTGTGAAAACCAAGGTCTTAAATCGTCATTACAACGGTATGAAAAGGTGTATTCAAAATGGTTATAAAAACCGGGTTTGAAAATCGTCATTACGACGGCCTAAAAAGGCGTTTTGAAACGGTTGTAAAAAACCGGGTTTTGAAATGGCCATTATAACGGCATAAAAATGTGCTCTTTTGAAATGGTTTTAAAGAACAGGGTTTGAAAATCGTCATTACTACGGCCTAAAAAGGTGTGCAACGGTCGGCGAAAGACCGAGGTCTAAAACGGCCATTATAATGGCGCAAAAAGGTGTTTTTGAAAACGTTGTGAAAACCGGTTTTAAAAGTCGTCATTACGACGGCCTAAAAAGGCGTGTTTTTTTAAATGCAACGGTCGGCGAAGGGCCGAGGTTTGAAACGGCTATTATAACGGCGCAAAATGTGTTTTTGAAATGGTTGTAGAAAACCGGTTTTGAAAGTCGTCATTAGGACGACCTAGAAAGGCGTGTTGAAATGGTTATAGAAAACGGGTTTGAAAATCGTCATTACGACTGTATAAAAAAGGTGTACAACGGCCGGCGAAAGACCGAGGTTTGAAACGGTTGTGAAAAACCGGGTTGGAAAATCGTCATTACAACGACCTAAAAAGGTGTGCAACGGTCGGCGAAAGACCGAAGTTTGAAACGACCATTATAACGGCGCGAAAGGCTCTTTTTTGAAAGTTTGAAAATGATACGGAAGGACTTATGATCACATAACACATAAGCACTCGCAGTTCATTATATTATGCATAATGCTGACACGGGTTTTGGCTTAAAAGGGTGGGTTACACACCAAGCAATCAAACCCCGATTTGCGAGAGGGATACCAATCCAAACAAAATGTGTAAGGAGGGTGCCCTAGCCTCGTGCTCGAAGGTGATGAAAGCTCTTTGACGAAACAGAAATGTGTAACGTCAATGGTATGCTTGACTCAATCGGGATTCGAAACGCAGGGATGAGAAAACTCACGCTGACGGGACGAGCCAATTGGTCGATAAAGGTTAGGTTGTAGGCCCGGACAAGGAACCCGACTTATGACCGTAATATCAATTAATGCACTTTAACCATAACCTCGTTCGAGTTTCACCTCTAAGGATCACAAAGACACAAGTGTCCTTGTTTTCCCAGCGGAGTCGCCAATCTGTGGACATGAGCCACAGGCCGGTCTGCGGGTGCGATGCCACCTGCCGATCCGTATTCATGGGCCACCTGCACGCCAGGCCAAATTATGGACATGCATCAGTCTTTTGAAAGCCACGCTCTGTGACGTAAAAATGCTTTCGACCGGATAGCTTTAGATCGGTCGGTTTCGTCTCGGTAAAGGTCTCGAAACGATGTAGAGATGTTCGGAGTCGCCACCAAGCATTTGTGGGATGCTTGGAACCCGTTCGAATCCACTTTATACCTAGGTCAACCAAGGCAAAAAGCGGTGTTTGACATAGGTACTAAAGATAAGGACTCGTCCCCCTTTTAGTATTCTATGCCTAAAATGACTCTCGTACGCCCTGGATAAGGCCATCCACTATCCAAAGGTTCTGAGTAAGGGGTGAGGGTACGTATTGGGAAGCCCTTTAATCGGACACCCGATCCCGCCCGCGTTAGCGGCCTCTACTGATCGATCGTGGTTGTTTAAGTGCAAGAGTTGATAAAACGGTAAATGCATGAATGCGCATCCAAAAGTCTTAACCTAATATGTGAATATTTCCTAAGTCGGTTGTTTATGCGTGTACCAAGAAATTGGTGTCAAAGTTGGATTTATATTGATTTGCATATGAAACGGAAATTAAACATCCATTTACCAAGTTCGGGTTATGATGCTTAACACGATCCATTTATTTGAAAAAGGGTGACAAATGACAAAGTGTAAAAACGTAAACTTGTCAATCTGATCCGTCGCGTATTCGGGTTAACCGTAATCGAGATCGTCCTAGACAAGTACCAAAATGAGACAGAACAGTGCCAGGCAGCCCAATTAAGGCGCGAGCCTATTGGCGAAGGAAGGGGCTCTGCCCAGGTTTTAAAATATGAAAACAGGAGCTGCCTTGGGGCGCGAGCCATGAGCCGACCTAAGGGGCGTCTCCTGGTTGTTAAAAAGGTTGTTTAAAACCGTTTTTTGTGATTAATGATTTGCAAGTATGATTTGCATGACTCGGAATAATTACTATTATGTTAGTAATATTCGTTGTCGGATTTGCATGTTTGAAAAGCATAGTTTACAAATGAAAATGTAAAATGTTGGATTTGAACTAATTATGGTAAGTTCATTTCTTTGTAATTAGTCAAGTTATTAATCGTACCCGGATTAAACCGACATGGTATAAGGAACCAAGAATGATTATGAATTATGACTAATTTGTAATTAACCAATAATATCATCGAGTCACGGAATAAACTGTCATGGTATAAAGAACCAAGGATGATTTTTGTAATGGTCAAAATATGTTTAACATAAAAATGAATTAAAATGGTAAATAAAATAAAATAAATTCCTTTAAAATGTAATTAACCAATTAATATCACCGAGTCACGGATTATAATCCGTCATGGTATATGGAACCAAGAGTGATTATAATGCATGGTTAAAAAGTTTGTCATAAACATGATTTGAAACATTTGAAATGGTAAAAACAGATTGCAAATAAGAAATGAAATAAAGAGGAAAGACGTGAACAAACACGTTTAAGTCTGACCCGAGAACCCATAAGAGGCGGGAGCCTCTTTGCATAGCAAAAGGCTTCTATCTCGGGCCAAAACTCGGTTTTGGCTCGTCTAACCTATATTTGAGTCGTGTTATGCATTGTTCATGCTTATAAAGTTAGGAAAACAGTAAAGACATGAAATAAATGAGATAATTACACCTAGGGATGGCAGTCCCACCCTTACCCTGTGGATATTCATCCACCCGAAATTAAATGGGTGGGATATGGATGACGAATTTTTTCGAATTTAGGGTAGGATATGGATATGGGTGAATTTAGGGTGGGATATGGATTATCGTCTCTCACCCGCTTAACCACCCTGTGGATATCCGAAATTAATATTTATAATTAATATTTTATTAAGTTAGTAATTATTTAGGTCATTAATGATTTCCCTTCAAAAGTATATTTTTTTATTAGAAATTTTACTTAATTTTAATATCATACTGTTATTTAGAAAAAGTAAAACTTGTGTTTATGTGGATATTGTTATTTTCACTAATCAAAATAACTTACTGTGGACATGGGCCATGTCTCGGTTTGTGGATTTTGGTCCACCTACCGGTCCGTAGTCACGGGCCACCTGCACGTCAAGCCAATCTGTGGACATGCATCGGTTTTTTGAAAGCCATTCTCGGCGGCGTAAAAATGCTTTCGACTGGATCGTTTTAGATCGGTCGGTTTCGTCTCGGTAAGGGTCTCGAAACGATTAGAGATGTTCGGAGTCGCCACCAAGCATTTGTGGGATGCTTGGAACCCGTTCGAATTCCACTTTATACCTCGGTCAAATCGAAGCACAAAGCAGCGTTTGACATAGGTACTAAAGATAAGGAAATCCTCCCTCTTTAGCATCCTATCTCTAGAATGACTCTCGTACGCCCTGGATAAGGTCGTCCACTATCCAAAGTTTCTGAGTAAGAGGTGAAGGTACGTATTGGGAAGCCCTTTAATCAGACACCCAATCCCACTTGCCATGTAGCGGCCTCAGATGATCGATCTTGGTTGGTTGAATGCAAAAGTTGATAAAACGGTTTAAATGCATGAATGCGCATCCAATAATTTAAACCTAACATGTGAGAGCTTTCTAAGTCGGTTGATTTAATCCAAGTATCAAGTATAAGATGTCGAGTTGGATTAATGATTGATTTGCATGCAAGACGGAAATTAAACATCCATTTACCGTTTTAGGTTTGGGGTGCATAAGGTGATCCATTTGTCTTAGTAAGGCATTTCGCAAATATGATTTTGAATAAACAAATAGTCATCTGATCCGTCTTATATCCGAGCTAACCGGAGTCGGGATCGTCCTAGACTGATGCTGGAAAGGGAACAGGTCCTGTATCAGACGGCTATATGGGGCGCGAGCCAGCCGGCGATACAAGGGGCCTCCCCTGGTTCTGAAAATGAGAAAGAAAAAGGCCTGCTTGAGGCGCGGGTCAGCCAACGGTTATATGCCGTGTTCTGACCTTTTGAAAACGTTATAAAACGTGTTGAGAAATGGGTATTTGAACCCGATTTGGTTTGAAAGGGTCGTTTAGACCGCATTTGTTGATTTGAAGAACTAGACTCGAATAATCATCATTATTTTGATAATATTCGGTGTCGGGTTCGACTTGACAAACTTAACAAGAATAGTTTTGAAAATAGCTATGAACTAATTGTTTTAAGTTCATCTGAATATAATTAGTCGATACTCGTCATCGTACCCCGGTCAAAATCCGGCATGGTATGTAGAACCAAGGATGACTTTGTGTTGGGAACTAATATGTTTGTTTCGAAAATGTAAAGAAATATTGAAAGGCTTTAAAATACCTCCCAAAAAACGAAATAAAAGGCTTTAAAATACCTTTTAAATGTTATTAACCAAATATTATCACCGAAACAGGGATTTAACCGTCATGGTATATGGAACCAAGGGTGAAAAATGTTTTATGGTAAAAACAAATAAAATAAAATAAAAAGGGTTTGAAAATATTTGAAATGGTAAAAACCGATTACAAATATGAAAATGAATTAAAGGGAAAAACGAGAACAAACACGGTTGATCTCTAACCTGGACACCCCATTTAGGCGCGGGCAAGCCTGCAACCTAAGGGGCTTCTATCTCAGGCCAAAAATCAGTTTTGGCTCGTTTATCCCATGTTTCGGTTCATGTTATGCACGTTTTAGCATGTTATGGTCATGAAACAAATGAAAACATGATAAAAAGAGGATTTTTACACCCTCATACTTACATGTTTGGTTATGGCGACTTACCGACGTAAGTGTAACAACTCGTTTGGTCGGAAAAAACTCGGTTTAAAACCGTTTTGGTAAGTAAAAAGAGTGTTTTAAGATTAGTGACGGTGTAGTGGTCGAAGTGGTCGGTCAAGTGATTTAATGCACGATGACGGTACCAAAAAATGTGTAAGGCTTGTATTTACGATCGGTAGGTCGTAAATACGCGTCGGATTGTGACTTAAGAAGTCGAGTCGAGAATTTTAAGGGAGAAAAGAGGGGGCGGACGCTCGCGTAAGTCTCAAATTGGGGGCATTTGAGGGGTATTTATAGGGAAATGAGTGGTTGTGTGAGTTTTGAGCGACGTGGCCACATGGGCTGCTCAAAGAGGCGCGAGCCACGTCGCGGGTCTTTGAGGTGTCTTGTCGCTTTCACACAAGAGCAATCATGATTTGTTCTATCCTAGGTTTTGTAGTCATATGTTTGGTACTTGACCAAACATAAATCCGGGAAAACTTAAGGTAGAAGGTTTGAAATGTTTTGTTTTTGGTTGTTGACTCGGTTTGACTCGTTGTTGGAGTCGGGATTTGAATTTTTGAGTCGGTTTTTGGTCCGGTGTCGGTTTTGACTCTAGTTAGTGTCATTGCGACCCCGTCGTCGTGCATTAAACACTCCATGTATTTTTGAAATGTTTTGAAATGTTTTATTTTCGAAATCGTTTTAAGTTTTCCAACGTAAAGTTGTACACAAACTGTCGATCAAACGCCGCGATTCCAAAACATGTTATAGTCCGATAATCATCGGGTGTTTGTTGGAGTCTCAGCAGATACTGGGTATCTACACTTACTTTTGTTAGTTTAATCAATAATATAATGCGTTGGTGGTTTTTTTGTAGTTGGCGTGGCGTATTTGTATGGTCACTTGCTTTGCAAAGACACTTTGTTGTTGGATATATACCGGGTTGCTATTTGCTAACACATATTGTTACTTTAATTATGTATGCCTTTTAAATTTATCGCCAAAATTATTTTTACGATATATTATTTTTAAATTTTATAAGTTGTGAAAATATCCAACGCTCCACCCGCTTCACCCGGTGGATATGGATATGGATGGATGAAAAAATATTAAATGGATGAGGGTGGGATATGGATGACCATAAATTAAATGGATATGGATATGGATATGGCTCCACCCCATCCATATCCCACCCATTGCAATCCCTAATTATACCCTCAAACTTACGTGTATTGATGTTTGCGAAGTAGACGACCTTAGAAACGGTTTTCTCGTTGTGACTAATCGCGATCAAAGAAGTTTAAAAAGGTGCCTTAAAAAAGGATTTTGTTTTGAAAATGAGTTGAAAATATATTAATTAAAACATGTTGATTGATGAATCGAGTTGGTCAAATGGGTCAGTCGAATGCACGGCAACGGTACCAAACAAAATGTGTAACGCTTGTGTTTACAATCGGTAGGTCGTAAACACGTGTCGATTTTGTGACTTAGGGAGTCGAGTCTAGAAGTTTAAGAGAGAGGTGAGGGGGCGGACACTCGTGTGAGCATTATGGTGTGTGATGGTGGGTATTTATAGAGAAATGTGGGATGGTAGGTCGGTTGAGTTTTCTTGGAGGCTAAGCAGACACCCCATTGAGGAGCGAGCTACCTTGTGATACAAATGGGTTTATTGTCCTTTTCGCAAATTTCGATTTTCCATTTGTTCTAACCAATGTTTTGTTGGTTGTGATTTGTGGTCTTTGATGGTTGCTTAGCCGTGTAAGGTTCCTCTTGGGTGATATTTGGGGTAGGTATTTTGTGTCTTTGATTCGGGTTTGACCCGTGTGAGTCGAGATTTGAATTTCGAGTCGGTTTTTGGCTCGGTGTTGGTTTTGACTATAATTAGGGGCATTTTAATGGAAATGACATGATAAAGACATTAATGGCATTATTTTCAACATTCGAGATTTGGTTTGACTCGGTTTGACTCAGGTTGACTCGAGTTGCGGGTTTCTGAGTTGGTTTTTGGCCCGGTGTCGGTTTTGACTCTAATTAGGGTCATTTTAATGGAAATGACATGATAAAGGCATTCATGACAACATTTTTGACATTTGGGATTTGTGTTGACTCAGGTTGGCTCGAGTTGCGGGTTTCTGAGTCGATTTTGGGTCCGAAGACGGTTTTAACTCTAAATAGTGTTATTTTAATGCAAATGAAGTTAGAAAACTTTTGAAATAATTTTTCATATCCGAGTAGTGCATTAAACCATCTCATGTATAGCCAATCCACGCATGCATATCAAATACACGTTATAGTCCGATCATCATCAAATACACATTAGTATAAATAGAGACCTTCGGTCTCCATATTTGGCACGCGAGTGTCCGCCCTTATCTTCTCTCTTTGCATTCTAGACCACGCTTTTGCTTTTGACGCCTACGTGCTTGATCAACCGACCACGTAAGCTCCGACTATTCTGAGTCCCAGTCACGTTGCATAGACCGACCAATTTGACCAACTCTACTTTAATCAATGTAATCAATTAATCTAAATTCTTTAACAAGGGCACTTTCCACGCATTATTCGAGTCGAGCAATCATTAAACGATAATTTAGTCAATCTCGTTTCGTCAAACATGTAAGTCCGAGGGTGTAAATCCTAGTTTATTTATTGTACTTTTATTTTGTATCACGGATGTAAGGTTTATATCAAAAGCACGCTCAAAACCATCTTAAAAATTCTCTTTCAAAACCGTATTTACAAATCAGGGGAGGTCTAACGTCAAGAAGAAACGCAGCAGCAGCTGCGCCTCTTTGAAGAATCGCAGCATCTACTGCGCCTCTTCTTGAGGTTGCCGCTGCTCCTGCTTTTCTTCTTCTTCCTCGACCTTCTGTAATTTTTCCTTTTCTCTTTTTCTTTTGTTCCCTTTGTTCGTATCAGTACATAAATCGTGTTTTAATTAATCCTTTAAAATTATAACGTTTAATTCGACTTAAATCCCTTATAATCAATATTTGCGGGTTTTCGTCATCTTATTCAAACCTGGATTTTAGAGGTTCGATTCGTTCATATCAAGTCTCTGGAATTAGTCTTTTGTATATAATTTTGTTTGTTTGATTTCAATTTATCAAATCAATTCTGTTTTCAAAGTTCAAAGTTTGTTCCTTTATTAAATCCGACACGAGTTCGATATTAATTATGTAAATCGTTGTAATATCTCACCTTTAATTCGTTTTATGACGTTTCCAAATGTATGTAACCTGTTAAATCACTTATACTTGAGTTCTAATATCAATGATCGACCTTACAATTACCAATGAACGATAAAAATCCGCGGTTCTGACTTCACAACCAGAGTCCAACTCAAGAACAGACGCAGGAGGAGCAGCGCCTCTTCCAGAGGACGCAGCAGATGCTGCGCCTGTTCTGGGTTGGCTTCTGTCCCTGAACTTCTTTCTCGCCTTGACGTAGCCTCTAATTATGTATTTAATCGACTATTAATCGTATTATCGCCTCTAATTAGTCCTATTTTCACCTTTTAATTCTAATTCTTTCCTTTTCTTCTCCGAAATCTCGTTTTAAGCGTGCTTTTGACGTAGAACAGATAAACTTTGTAATTATTGTATCTCTTTTTATCTTAACTATTATTTATGTATGGTTTATTTACATGATCTTTCACATGTAATTGAATCTAACATCGACTTCGACCCCAAATTGTTTGCTAAATTACGTGCTCACCGACATAGTTTAATTCACATGCTAGGATTAACCTATTGTTTGTTGCATTGCATGCATATAATCGACAACATATCAAATATGAATGATTTTCCTAATCATTAGTAGAGGCTGCTATCGAGGCGGGCGGGATTAGGTGTTCGATTAAAGAACTTCATAATACGTACCCTCACCCCTTACTCCAGATCTCTATGAACATCCGTGTTCATTGGCATCCACGAGAGTCATTCTAGACATAGAATGCTAAGGGTAACGAGTTCTTAGTGTTCATATCACTACTTTGTGTCTTGACATGGCACGAGGTATTCGAACGGTTCCAATTTCCTATAAAAGTTGGTGGCGACTCCACAAATGCAGGCTCATTCAAGCCCTTCCGCGCGCGCCGCGGGTGGCCCATATCCACAGTTTGGCGACTCCGCTGGGGATAATACACTTACGTGTTACCCAGGGTGAAACTTGAACGAGGTTAGGGAATAGTTTATACGAGACAGTTGTCTAATTTCATTACTCGACATTCTTAGGTCGCTTTATTCGGCCTTCCTAGGCTTAACCCAACCCATTCGATCAATCGTCCCGTTTGGATGGTCCAAATTCTTATCTGGGCCTAAAAATGGATAGCGATTAACGTCAACCATACCATGGTACATACTCATGTTTATATCAAGAGCTTTCACTACTCGAAAAAATGAACTAGGAACCGACCTTACTCATGTTTGGCACGGCCCTCTTCACAGACCAGGGTTTGATTGCTTAGTATGGCAACCCACCTTTTTAACCCAAAACCCTTTAAATGCACTCAGCATACCGTTATAATGCCTGTATATATGTATGTATCATAAACGTGATCACCATTTTGTAAACAAAACCATGACAAAAAATTTTAAAATAAAATCCTTTTCAAAATGTAAATATTTTCGAAATGGCCTAAAATAGCGCAAAGTAAGCCGAAACTCTGTCCAAATGTCAAGCCAAAATTCGGGCCTCAAAACCCATTTCAAACCTCACTTCGAGTCAGCACTCTTATAACTACACCACAGTTGTCTAGGACAAACATTTCAAAAATTTGTAATTTTCAAACCACACTTGACACAGTGGCACGCGCCCACTTCACGAGTCTAGAGTCTTCTTTGAGTAAGTGTGCTAAAATGGTCGATCGTGTTTTGATTCGTCGTTGATCTCTTATCCTTAGTTCCAAAATGGTGGGAACTATTCATGGAAGCTTTAATGGTCGATCCGAACAACCCGGAAATGGTAATGATCAAATCCTAGCTGCGCTCATTCGTCTCCAAACAAGCCAAGACAAGGCTTATGCTTGCCTCAACACCATCGAAGGCCGTATTGTCGCTGTAGAAGCTAGACTTCATCCTGCAGAGGATGCCATTCCTGACATGATCATACATGATAACCTTCCACCTTTTGTTGGACAACCGGAAGTCAATCTTCCACCAGGTCCTACTGAAGCTGAAAAGTGACTCCAATATTTGGAGGAGCAACTAGTGTACCTCAAGGGAGATGACATCTACAGAGAAAACAATCGCAAGTATGAGGCAGTAAAGGCTAAACTACCAACTAACTTCAACATGACTGACATCCCAAAGTTTAAGGGGCATGAAAACCCGTTGAACCATATTCGCGCCTTCAAAGATTATATGTCTATCAAAGGCATCAAGCCAGAGATGTTCCTAAGGATCTTTCCTTCATCTCTCGATACTATTCCTAAGCAATGGTTCTATTCTTTGGAACACAAGAAAATTGCCACTTGGGACGATGCTGCAATTGAGTTCACCAAACAGTACGCAGATAATGCTGAAATTAAAGTCAATATGCGCATTCTAGAGGTTCTTACCCAAAATGAGAAAGAGGGATTCACTGACTTCCTAAGTAGGTGGAGAAAGACTAGCACAGAACTTGTCGAACGCTCAGACGAGGCTACTCTTGTTGAGAAGTTCGTGGACAACTTAAGGCCAATCTATGCGAACCATCTAAGATACCAAAACATAAAGTCCTTCAAAGACTTAACTGTATTAGGCACAAGAATTGAAGACAACATCCGTAAAGGACTCTTGTCCAAAATAGTAGGTCGCGGATATCAAGGCACAACAAGTCGTTCTTATGGCTCCACTAGCAAGACCAACGAGGTCAACCTTATCGAATAATCTACCAAGAAGAATAACCCGCAAAGGAAGTTCACCAACGTTGGTGACTCATACTCCAACGCTCTGAAAAGACTGATGAAACAGGGTAAACTCCAACCTATAGGACCTACACCTGACCCAGAGAAGAAGTCTAAATTCTGGGATGAGAATGCCTACTGCGAGTACCATAGAGGCAAAGGGCATGATACAGAGAAGTGTTTCGAATTAAAACATGTCATTCAGGATATGATCGAAGATGGGCGTCTGCCTATACCTCCCGCAAGTAAGCCTAACAATACTCAGAATCCTCTTAGAATTCTGATTGCTCACACCTCATTTATCCAGCTGAAGACGAGATCAATGCACTAGAAAATGAAGAGATTTATTCCACCATCTCCCTTACTATCGCTGATTTTGTCGCATGGACAAAGAGTGTAAGTAGACAAGTTTCAGAGCTAGAAGCTATAGTGCCATCCCTACGCAGTCCAAGCATTATACCTAGGGAAAACAGGCCAGTGGTTCCAATCTTATCTCAAGAATCCACAATGCAAGAACTGATCGCAGTGACCGACAATTTAGTCGAGCAAATAATCAACCGAGAGGCTGAGATCATAAGTCTAAGAGAGCTCAGTATCGTCAATGGAGTTTGGGAGGATGACGATGAAGATGTTTACCTCACAGAACACCCTCTAGTCAAGGCTAGTGAAGATCAAGATGTGGACCACCTGACTCGCTCAGGGCGTCCATATCAAAATGTCACTCAAACGAATGGTCCAGTTGCTACTAACACCAATGTCATTGTAACACCCCGTGTTTTATAATAATATTTTATTTAGAAAGTTATTTATTAAATTAATTATTTGGAAGTTTATTAATTTATTTTGGAAATATATATTTATAAGCTTCCGTCCTCTATTTTATTATTTCTCGTTTTAATCTACTTTTGATTAGATTAAAATGTCCGTGGACGATTTTACTATTTTAATTTAATAAATACTTTTCTATTATAAGGCCTCCTTGCGATTTAATATGGTCCAATCCGATTTATAATCAGATAATCCATTGTATGAACTAATGGACCCAAAGCCCACTTGTTAACCCTCTTATAATCTCTTATAAATACAAAACCTAAACCTAATCTCCCTTTTGTTTTCACGTGAAGTCTGCCGCACGTCCTCCTCCTCTTTTCCTCTCTTTTGTTCTCTTTTCTCCCTTTAACTCCATTGTTGTATATCTTTTCTTCTTCCAAACTCATACATAAATTATATTTTCATAATCCTTACTCTTATCCTTACAACATATTCATCTCCAAATATTTTTATGAGAAATTATTTATATGGACCTTTAGACCTACCTTTAAGGTCTCTTATTTTAATGGGTAAAGAAAAGGAAGAGTATTTTTATGGTGCTTTCATGGATTTGGATTTGGGTATTGTTAATATTGGTTTATGGGGACGTTAACACGTGTTGGAGACAAGACTTTGTTGGTCGTATTCTTTATGGAAGTTTTCATTATTTGCTTAATAAGGTAACTAGGTTCTTTTAATCGTGTTTATGTCAATTGATGTAATTAATATAATTTAATGATTGTTTTACATGATTGGTACATGTTTGATTATTTGTTATCATGATTAAATATGTTTCGCATGTTTGTATATGTTTTTATGCGTTAATTACATGTCGTATATTGTTTACATGTTTATTATGGGTGTCATGAGTGCAATTAGGGTTTACGAATAAACCCTAATGGCGGCATGATAGGCGGCCAAGAGTGCTCTCCAAAGTTATAACTAAAGCTAGTATAACCTTGATGATGATTTAAGTGTTATAGCTGAAGTTAGTACAACTTTGGGTTGTTACTCAAGTTATGGCTGTTTGAGGCATAACCTTGGAAATACGATTCAAGGTTATAGCTAAATCTACTATAACATTGAAGTACGAGTTAAGGTTATAGCTGGAACTAACATACCCTGAGATTATGGCTCAAGGTTATGGTTGGAACTAGTATAACTTTGAGTTTCGTGTCAAAGTTATAGTTGAGGTAAGTATAACTTCAAGTTATATATGTTGAAGTTATAGTCAAGGTTACTATAACCTTGCATCCAGAGTTCATGTTATGGTTAGGGTTACTATAACATTGAATTGTTAATGTTAAAGTTATAGCTGAAGTTACTATAACATTGGTTGCTTATACTTGTGTCATATGTTATATTGTGTTCAACGTGTTATGTCCTTGTGTTTGCATATATATCTTTGGTTACTCTTGTTCATATGATAAGTAGGATGGTCAGTTATACTATCCTATGGGTTGAGTCGTGATGTTGTTCACGCATGTTAGTACAGTCAGTTATACTGTGCATTTGTTGGTTGGCTGGTTTGAATAGATGACGGTAGTATCAGTTATATACTATCGGAATGAACCAACGTTACCCGTTGATGCGGGATTTGTTTGGTCTATGTTCGGGGGTGGCCAGAGGCAGTGGTTATACGCTCTGGGTCCCGAGTGTCGTTCGGTTTACCGAGAGTCAGGCCAGGTCTTAGACATATAGGCAGTGGTTATACGCTATACATAGTACCGTGGAGGCACTGGTTATACGCTCCACACCGATGGAGGCAGTGGTTATATGCTCCATCATCTAGACGCAGTGGTTATACGCTCTGGCAAGTTAGAGGCAGTGGTTATATGCTCTAACGGGCGTTCGCTCTATTCGCTACGCTTGATTGCTAGCTTTGTGCCTTCTGTTGTTGTGGATTGTTTGTTACCGTGTTTGCTATGCTTTAATGCTAGCTTTATGCCTTAAGTTTTTGTGGGTCGTTTGTCGCTACTAGTCTTGTAAGTGTTCATGGTCTAGTGGTTGCATATGGTCTAGGTTTGCATGTTTGCATCTGTCTAAGATTGATAAGTTATGGTAAGTTGTGTTGGTTTCCATGAGTATAGATGATCTCACATGTTTACTGGTTTTGCATTTCGATTGCTAATGATTGTTAGTTATATTCAATTATTGTAAACATGACTGGGAGAGCATCTAGTTACTCTCGAGTGATTGTCGACCCCCCATTCTCAGGTTGTTTAGATTGTTGCTGACTGGTTGCTGCTTGTTTGGGAAATGTGCGAAGCGAGCTTAATAATAAATTAGGAGTCTGCCTTATGTTTTAAGAACCTTCGAATAATGTATTAGTTTGTTTTGGATTTAGTAGCGAACCGGATTTGGGCTTGGTGTTTCCGCCACCTTGACCCTTTTATCAGTATCGTACTCTGATATTTACTTTATAGTATGTTTTTCCTTTGTTTTATAATCCGGGTTGTTACTGTCATCACACCAAATGATGACGAAGATACCTCTCCTGACCATTTATTGAGGCAACTTCAAAAGACAAAGGCTTTTCTTTCAGTCTGGCAATTAGTTGCAAGTTTATTTCCTCATCGTCAGGCCTTACTGCAAGCATTGGCTAAATTTAACGTGGCATCTAACTCTACACCTGACGACGTCGTCAACCTAGTCTTCCAAGACCCAGTCAAACTAAGTAACCCAGTTACTTTCTCAAATGAAGATTTGCCTCCCTTTGGCGCTACTCATAACCTTGCTCTATACATCACAGTCACATGCTTGAAGAAGAATGTACCAATGACTTTGGTGGATGATGGTTCCGCAGTCAATGTCATACCACTAAAAACAACATACAAATTAGGCATGAAAGAATCAGACTGGACTCCAACTAACCAAGGCTTTCGCGCATACGATGGAACGCGATGTAAAGTAGTGGGGCTAGCTAATCTTACTGTGGCCACGGGGCCAATTGAGCGAAAGGTTAATTTTCAGATAGTGGACATAGTGGCATCCTTCAATATACTTTTGGGTAGGCCCTGGATTCACGCGTCAAAAGCAGTAACATCCACCTTACACTAGAAGATCAAGATCCCTCTAGATGGCAAGGTAGTAACGATCACTTCATCACCTATCAATGCCGTGATAGAGAAAATGTCAAGCAACCAAGCAATTGCAGACCCAGTGTATGAGCTTGGAGGATTTCAAATCATAAACCATATAGAGAGCGAGCTGGCTCCCTTATACTTTAATCCATACTCCAACTTAGTGGTCAACCACATACACAAATCCCAGGGATACTTCCCAGGAATGCCATTAAACCCTATCAGAAAGAATACCTTTGCACCTTTTAAGGAAGGAGACTCCCAAAGGATACCACTAAGCTTGGGGTAGAAACACACGAAAGCCGAAACTCTTGAAATGCTTACTCAAGTTCGAAGTCGCAAAAGTCAGGGAATCCAAAAGCAACCCTATCTCCCCACACTAAATGGCTACTTCGTCAGAGAAGGGGACAGTGAAAATTTTTACGCATTTCCCGAACCTTGGAAGTACAAAGGCATTCAACTAGCTGGAATCGAGGTCTTCCACGATTGCTACTTCATTCCTCCAGCAACGGTTCCTACCGTCAAAACTCATCAGACACCTTATCTCGACGAATAGGTTGTTAGCCTCCTATTTAGAGAAGATCGATTCGTCAGGGCAGCACAGGATGAGATCATTACCATGATACTTCAAGACGACCATTTCAACCCTACAACACTGATCACCGACACCAACTCAAATCAGCAGAAAGGATGGAGAAAGTCGATCAAATGGACCAACAATCAAGGAAAGCTCTTCAAGGTCACTACTGGAAAAAGAGAGATGTTCAAAGGAGAACCCGATGACGATGAATTCGAGTCAGAGTCGGAATCAGAGTCGGAGTCGGAACCTAAGTCTAGAGAAGTCGCTAGAGAGTCTCCTCCTGTCGTCACTCCCCACCCCTTTATATCTCCTAGCATAGCGTCACCTAGTAACAGTAGCTTGGGACATGTCCTAGTAACTGTCCCTTTACCGCCATTGACTACCGCACAGATGACTTCTTTGTTTCAGCCGTTCTCAAATTTTAATATGAATAAATCTGATTCTGCTTACTCCTTGTGTTATTCTGAATGCAATTCTATTTACGATGATAATGAGGATAATCCTGACCCAAACTCAATCGAATTCCATCCCTACATAATTAAAGAAATACTAGACGAGGGGGAAGAGGCACCACTTATAGAAGACACCGAACCTATCAAAGTAGGAACAGAATTAAAACCCCAAGAACTTAGGATAGGGACGACACTAGACCCAACCGAAAAGGCCAATTTCATCGACCTCCTACACGAGTTCAAAGACGTCTTCGCTTGGTCTTACAAGGACATGCCAGGGATCGCAGGGATATTGCAGAACATCGCATTCCAATCAAGCCAGGTTTCAAGCCTGTAAAACAGAAGCTTCGTCGGATGAGGACAGAGTGGGCTCTTAAAATTAAAGAAGAAGTCGATAAGCAATTCAAAGCTGGATTCATCAAAGTTTCCGAGTATTCTGACTGGGTGGCTAACATAGTCCCCGTACCCAAAACGGATGGGCGAATCCGGGTTTGTGTTGATTTCAGAGACTTGAACAAGGCGAGTCCTAAGGACGACTTCCCTCTACCCCACATCGACATATTGGTAGACAATACAGCAGATCACGCATTATTATCCTTCATGGACGGGTATGCAGGGTATAACCAAATCGAAATGGTCGTGGAAGATATGCACAAAACAGCCTTCGTCACTCAGTGGGGGCACATATTACTATACTGTTATGCCATTTGGGCTAATCAATGCAGGGGCTACATACCAATGCACTGCGATCACTTTGCTACATGACATGATGCATAAAAAAGTAGAGGTGTACGTGGATGATATGATTGTCAAATCTAAGGATAGGGAAGGGCACATCAATAACCTTTGCAAATTCTTCCTTATATTGCGCAAATATAACATGAGGCTCAATCCTCATAAATGTGCGTTTGGAGTAACGTCAGGCAAGCTTCTGGGATACGTTGTCAGCCAGAGGGGAATAGAAATTGATCCATCCAAGATCAAGGCCTTAATCAAAATGCCGCAACCCCAGACAGAAAAGTAGGTTAGAGGATTCTTGGAAAAAGTACAATACATAAGTCGATTCATATCGAAGCTCACTATGATCCGTGAACCTATCTTCAAAAAGCTTAAGAAAATAGACCATACCATATGGGACGAAGACTGTCAAAAGGCATTTGACAGGATAAAGGAGATATTGGCTAAGCCACCTGTTTTGTCCATATTTTGCCCAAGGCTGGAAATACGACCAGGGTAGAATAGTATGTGTAATACTCCGTATTTTAATAATAATTTATAAGGATAATTTATGTAATTTAATGAGTGATTTAATGGCATTTCTAATAATAAATACAAGTAAGACGTTAATTAAATAATAAATTAATAGTTCAAGTCGGGAATTGGGTTTGGCTAATATTTGTGCTTTGGGCCGTGTATTATTATTATATGGGCCGAAACTTATTAAATTGGTATGAGTATAATCGGGATTTATATCGGGAAATTTATAAGAATATAATAACGAAAATAATAATATATAAAGGTAATTATAATTATAATAATAATAATAAAATTATGGCAATAATAAATTAGTAAGTATTATATGAGGAAATCATAGTTATGTTAAGATTAATAACATGTGATAATAATAATAATATAATTGTAATGACAATTCCTATACTAATTAGAATAAGGTAAGGTACATAGTTTCCTAATTGACCTCGTATTCTCTAAATCTTACACTATAAATACCACCTTAAATCTGAGAAATAATTCACAAATTAAAAGAAGGAGCTTTAGGAGACGGAAGAAGAAGGAATTAACATAAATCAATTAATCAACTCGAGGTAATTATTCATCTTAAATCGGTTTATATTCTTTTCATGCAAGCATCCTTAGATCGATAGTATGACTTATATATACCACCGTAGGACTCGGGAATTGGACCTATAGCGACATTGGACTGCCAAGTTTCTAACCTGACCATTGTTGACCGTCATTGATCGTGGTAGGGTGGTGTTTAGGGCAGCTAAAGGTGGTTGGTCAGGGGGTTATACGGGTTTGATTGTGGGTGATTAGAATGAGTAATTGATCCCCTAATTTACCTCGACTTGACCTGGGTATAGAGGGGTTATGATGAGGGAAAGTGTTCGGTCATATTGGTGGTGGCAGGTGGCGGTTTGTGGCGATGGTGGCGAAAACAGGGGAGGAGTACTTGTTTGGGCAGCCGGTTTTTGGAGGGAGTTTTGGTGGTTGTAAGAGGTCTGGGTAGGGGTGGTATTGGGTGGTTTTTGTCGAGGGTGAATTGATGAGTTGGGTAGTGGTTGTAGGCGGCACCATAGGTGGCGGTAGGTGGTGTTTTGGGACGGGTTTTGTGGGTGTGTCAGAGGAGTGTTGTTGGTGTCGAGTGAGTTAGGGTGTGGTTTTATGGGTTGGTGGCGGTGGTTTAGCTGGTGGTTATGGGTGAGGGGGATGCGTGGGACTGCAGGCTGGGGTTGTCTAGGCTAGGTGGTGGCTATGGTGGTGTGTGGTGTCGGGTTGAAGGGTGTTTATGGGGAGTGGTTGAACACGGTTTACACGGTGTTAGGGTGGTCTGTGATTGTTTTGTGACGGGTTTTAATTATTTAATTAGTTCGGGTGAGTCGGGTTTGTAATTGAATCGGGTTTTTAGTTATCATAAACCTTTAATAATTATAATAATTAATTAATTTGAATAATTAAATAAAAGGGATAAATAAATGAATAAATAAGTAAAGTTAGTAATTATAATTGTTGTAATTGTTATTATTCACTACTACAAATCCAGGCAACTACAACGCCCCTTTAACAACGATTATTCACGAAAATCACAATAGACGTTGTAGAATGTATGGCGCGAATTTTACTAAAATCAATTACAACGGGTATGGTTATAAAAACCGTTGTTATTAGTTTTAACAACGGGTCACACATGCACAACCGTTGTTACTAATTTGGCGCAAAATTGGCGCAAAGTTAGTGAAAAGTAATCACAACGGTTATTTTTGAAACCCCTGTTAAAACTTATTTAACAACGGGTGTTTTTTACAACCGTTGTTAAAACATATTTCACAACGGTTGTTGTTTAATAACCGTTGTCAATACCTTCCATACTATAAACCACACAAATGAAGTCTCTGACCACAAAACACAACCCTTAATACACAAACACAAACACAGCAGACAAACAAACACAAAACACACACTCTCTTTCTCTCTTTCTCTCTTTCTCTCTTTCTCATCGTCGCTTTATCTTCTCGCCGTCACTGTTGATTTCATCGTCTATTACGTTCTGTATTTATCAGGTAAATCTCGCCGTCACTGTTAGTTTCATCGTCATTATTTTCTTTTTCTATTTATTTCTTTTGCATGTATGTGTTTTTATCGACCATTATGTTATTTGTTTAAGTATTGTTCGCATAATTAGTTAGTAAAACAATGAAGAAGCAAGATGAAGAAGTAAGATAAACATAATTAATATATATATATATATATATATATTTATAAATACATAAATTAAAAAAAAATTACATATATAAAAATGCAATTCTTATATTTTCATAGAGGATCTTATTCTGCTCTATCGTATCCGTCCTCTCCTCCTTGGCTATTTGGAGGTTCCGTTCAGCAGATTGCTATATCGTCATATATATAGCCGCAATCGCTGCCGCTCCGTCAAGCCATCTTCTTTGGCGTGCTTCAGTGCGGATCGAGCATCCGCAAGGTAGCTCCTGAAACTTTCCTCAATATGGAGGAACCGGCGGATGAAGTTGTTGTTGTTCTCGATCATGGTAAGAGTCTTAAGGATGAAATCATTCATTTTGTTGGAGTTTTTGGAGTTTGTTTTGAAAGATTAAGTAGAGTTTGTTTTAGCAGTTAGGGTTTGGAGATGAATATATTGAGATAATGGAAATGTTAGTTGAGATAATGCAATGTATTTATACTAAGCAATGTGTGGGTTGAGTTGCTTTTTAATTAATATATATGTTAGGAAGTTGTGCCATAATCATCATCATATCTCTCAATAATGCTGCTTCAAATCTTATTACTAACCCTTCTCATTCCATATTATCCGTTCATATGTACAGTGATGTCAGTAATAATGCATGCATCAGAATTCTAACGGGCCGTAATTATGCATGCATCTAGTAATATTTAATTTAATTTTTTTTTATTTTTTAAGAACAAACAACAACGGTTATTTACAAACAACCCGTTGTCTTTAGTTATAACAACGGTTTTGTATATTAAAACCCGTTGTTATAACTTTCCCCCCAAAATTGAGTCACACTTTCCACAACGGGTTTTTATACTTAAAACCGTTGTTAATATTTTTAACAACGGTTTCCTTAAGAAAACAAACCGTTGTTATAACCTTTTACAACGGACGCTTTAACAACGTCCGCTTTTTTATATAACAACGGTTTTTGACCGTTGTTATAGCCTGTATCTGTAGTAGTGATTATATAGGTGACGGAAATTGTGAAGAGTTTATAGTCGGATTTGTGAGCTTTAATTATTGGATTGCGTAATTGGAGTGCTTGCTTGCCAGGTAGGGATAAATCCTACTCAACTTTTACTCGATAATGTTGTTGGATGAATTATCAGTTGTGAAGTATATGTCATTAGTTTATATTGTGGTTGTTGGTTATCTCATGTCGTAAATGTTGGATACCTCAGTACTGGGATGGTGAATACCTCAACTTCGGTTGGGATGATGGATACCTCAACTTCGGTTGGGATGGTGGATACTTCAACTTCGGTTGGAATGATGTAAAGTGAGCACGTTGTTAAGGGTGGTGTGCTAAGAAAAGAATGGGCACGTTGTCAGGGAGTTGTGCAATGAAAAAGAGAAATTGGATTGTTATCGTATGTTTTTGTTGTTAGTATTTATTCCTACTAAACCTCGCGGTTGACTGTGTATTCGTGAACACCTACGGTGAACCGTTTTATGGGGAGCAGATTTGACAGGTACCAAAGATTAGCTGACTTGGGAGCATTGGGATGAGAGCCAAACTTGGAACCGTAGATGAAGTCTAGATCACATATATAGTTATATCACTTATTTATTTTCCTCTGCGAGTTGTATTTATTTTTATATTAAGTTTCAGTTGATTAAAATTGTAAAACTTATGTAATCATTAAAGTTTTTATTTAAAGTACTTTGGTGAGTTGGACTTTGTTATCTACTACCTCGGGAAACCGAGATGGTAACAGTCTTATTTATTTGGGAATGTCTAGCTAAAAGCTCCCGAATAAATGGGGGTGTTACAAAGTGGTATCAGAGCAAAACGATCCTCAGGCCTAACTAATGAACAATAAATGAATATAGGTTGTGTCTAATAAAATGAACCCGGGTAGAAACTGTGAGGAGCCCACTTAAGGCTTGGGATGAGTAGGGCCCCTCACACCAAACTTCCGGCCCTTCCAGTTTTGAACCGGTAACCTTGAGAGAATACTTGAGAGTGTGGGGTAATTTAAAATGAATATAGTATATTTCTCTTAGGAATTTTGTTTGTCTTGGTTGCATATTGTTGTCATTAATGGTTGCGGTTTCGGGGGCGTAACCTTATTTTACGGAGGAGGGGTGTGACATGATTTGTTTAAGCATTGTTATAAGCATGATGATATGGGAAAAATATGTTGGCATGGATGTGGAAGGGGTTAATATGATTAAACATGTGAAGTATTAATTGTTGTGATTTTGGTTGGTTTCTCGAAATTTTATCGCTTGATTGTTTTGGCTGCCATTTACTGTCGGTTTAAAATTCTCATACGAGATTTTTATGTGTGATACCCTTGTGAGTTATCTTTCATATACCACTGGTCTCGTGTTCAAATAATATACGGTTTAGGAGAAATAAATATTTTAGTGGACAGTAGTCGAAATTTTCCTGTACAGTAATGTTTTCGCGCCATGTTTTTGTAAAAATTATCATTTAAAAACTACGTAATTATTTGTTATAATTCTAACTCCACTGTTTAATAGACTCATGTATGTTTCTAAATTGGTAAGCCACATTTTAAGAAAATATTTTGACAATTTATGGTGATTTTTACAAATTGATCTAAGTTTCTGACAAGTTGCTGTAAAATTTCTGTTTCGACCAAGTAGCTTGTAAAATGAATTATAAATTGACCCTTTGAATTTTTGACTTGATTCTTTTTCTCATGGTTCATTAACTTTCTCTATTTTGTTGTTGTCAATTATGTGGAGTAGAATAATATGTCTAGTGATATGCGGAACGTGTTGCCCTAAGCCAATATTGCCTCTATGTTTAAGTTAAATGTTGTTGATAGAAATTAAAATGAACGAATAATAAATCAATGGTGAAGGAAGGGTGGGTAATACCTCATTAGATTAAGTGACCGCCATACCAAACCAATAGTTGGCATATTTATAGCATGTCCATGCATACCAAGCATACATCTAATACTCATATGCATTCCATATAGCACAACACTAGCATATGAATTCCGTAACCTAACTTGATTCCCTTATATTCCTTAGGATGAATCCTTCTTCGCGCCCAGAGGACCTATTCATGTACCCAAACTCAGATTTGA
This sequence comes from Silene latifolia, assembly GCF_048544455.1. Classification (NCBI taxonomy): domain Eukaryota; kingdom Viridiplantae; phylum Streptophyta; class Magnoliopsida; order Caryophyllales; family Caryophyllaceae; genus Silene; species Silene latifolia. The sequence continues at coordinate 22,995,558 of NC_133537.1, read as the reverse complement.
ATGACCATTGCAAAGCCTTGGAATCTCAAATGGATGTTTATGGAGCTCTAGTGGTTTCAAAGTACCTAATTGACACTCATCCTAGAGCCTACACTTTGGTTACCACTTTACCTTTCTCTGGACCTTTAGGGAAAGTAAGAGTAGATTACATGACTGAGTATGATAACTACAAGATGCATGTGAATCATAGTCATTATTATGGATCTATCTATCCTCCACATCTCACCTATGATGTCGTTTTAGGCAGATTGAGATACCTAGTATATGTACGTTGGACTGATAACCATAGCATCAACCTTGGACCTGAACAATTTGATCATACCATTGGGAGTAGTGATGAGGAGGGAGAGTCATGTATATTTCTTGGAGAAAAGAAGAATGAAGCTTGTGAGGTAATAGAGATTAGCGACGACGATGAGGAGGAGGAGGAAGTGGTAGATATTATGTGGACTGGACCTTATGATGATGATAATGATAGACTTTAACCTCGACAGCAGAGAGCCTCAGACTATAAGATGGAAGATGATGTGATTTATGTTGAACAAAAGTATACATCTGATCCTAAACCTAGGAAGCACAAATGGGCTCGTCTTGGGAATAGACTTAGGAGGGTCATATGAATTAAGAAAAGTAACTAAACATTTATGCTTAGCTTTTGTGATAGTTTATTACTTATTTTGACAATGTATTCGCCAAGAGTTTAAATAAAGTTAGTTTAAGTTGTGGTTTTGCTACTCGGAAGTAAATCAAATATTTTTGTATTCAGTTAACCATTAATTAGTGCTGGAAATAAAAGTTGTTTTATATTACAATGTGTGTTTCATGTTTTATATTATAATAATGATTTGGTTGTTCCATTTGGTTAATATTCCGAACTTCGAGGACGAAGTTAAATTTTAGGGGGAAGGAATGTAATACTACGAATGTTTTGAACTGTTGTTGTGATACCTTGTGATGAGATTGGTATGGGTGATAATCGTAAATGGATGATGGTGTTGGATGATGCTTAGTTGTAAGGATGTTTATAAGTGATGTGGTGGTAGTTGTGGGCGAACTTCGGGACGAAGTTCGGGACGAAGTTCATTTTAAGGGGGGAAGACTGTAATACTCCGTATTTTAATAATAATTTATAAGGATAATTTATGTAATTTAATGGGTGATTTAATGGCATTTCTAATAATAAATACAAGTAAGACGTTAATTAACTAATAAATTAATAGTTCAAGTCGGGAACTGGGTTTGGCTAATATTTGTGCTTTGGGCCGTGTGTTATTATTATATGGGCCGAAACTTATTAAATTGGTACGAGTATAATCGGGATTTATATCGGGAAATTTATAATAATATAATAAGGAAAATAATAATATATAAAGGTAATTATAATTATAATAATAAAAAAAAAATTATGGCAATAATAAATTAGTAAGTATTATATGAGGAAATCATAGTTATGTTAAGATTAATAATATGTGATAATAATAATAATAATAATAATAATATAATTGTAATGACAATTCCTATACTAATTAGAATAAGGTAAGTTACATAGTTTCCTAATTGACCTCGTATTCTCTAAATCTTACACTATAAATACCACCTTAAATCTGAAAAATAATTCACAAATTAAAAGAAGGAGCTTTAGGAGACGGAAGAAGAAGGAATTAACATAAATCAATTAATCAACTCGAGGTAATTATTCATCTTAAATCGGTTTATATTCTTTTCATGCAAGCATCCTTAGATCGATAGTATGACTTATATAAACCACCGTAGGACTCTGGAATTGGACCTATAGCGACATTGGACTGCCAAGTTTCTAACCTGACCATTGTTGACCGTCATTGACCGTGGTAGGGTGGTGTTTAGGGCGGCTAAAGGTGGCTGGTCATTGGGTTATACGGGTTTGGTTGTGGGTGATTAGAATGAGTAATTGAACCCCTAATTGACCTCGACTTGACCTGGGTATAGAGGGGTTGTGATGAGGGAAGGTGGTCGGTCATATTGGTGGTGGCGGAATGGTGGCAGGTGGTGGTTTGTGGCGGTGATGGCGAAAACAGGGGAGGAGTACGTGTTTGGGCAACCGATTTTTGGAGGGAGTTTTGGTGGTTGTAAGAGGTCTGGGTTGGGGTGGTATTGGGTGGTTTTTGTCGAGGGTGGATTGGTGAGTTGGGTGGTGGCTGTAGGCGGTAACATAGGTGGCGGTAGGTGGTGTTTTGGGACGGGTTTTGTGGGTGTGTCAGAGGAGTGTTGTTGGTGTCGAGTGAGTTAGGGCGTGGTTTTATGGGTTGGTGGTGGTGGTTTAGCTGGTGGTTATGGGTGAGGGGGATGCGTGGGACTGCAGGCTGGGGTTGTCGAGGCTAGGTGGTGGCTGTGGTGGTGTGTGGTGTCGGGTTGAAGGGTGTTTATGGGGAGTGGTTGAACACGGTTCGGTGTTAGGGTGGTGTGTGTTTGTTTTGTGACGGGTTTTAATTATTTAATTAGTTCGGGTGAGTCAGGTTCGTAATTGAATCGGGTTTTTAGTTATCATAAACCATTAATAATTATAATAAATAATTAATTTGAATAATTAAATAAAAGGGATAAATAAATGAATAAATAAGTAAAGTTAGTAATTATAATTGTTGTAATTGTTATTATTATATAGGTGACGGAAATTGTGAAGAGTTTATAGTCGGATTTGTGAGCTTTAATTATTGGATTGCGTAATTGGAGTGCTTACTTGCCATGTAGGAATAAATCCTACTCAACTTTTACTCGATAATGTTGTTGGATGAATTATCAGTTGTGAAGTATATGTCATTGGTTTATATTGTGGTTGTTGGTTATCTCATGTCGTAAATGTTGGATGCCACAGTACTGGGATGGTGAATAACTCAACTTCGGTTGGGATGATGGATACCTCAACTTCGGTTGGGATGGTGGATACTTCAACTTTGGTTGGAATGATGTAAAGTGAGCACGTTGTTAAGGGTGGTGTGCTAAGAAAAGAATGGGCACGTTATCAAGGAGTTGTGCAATGAAAAAGAGAAATTGGATTGTTATCGTATGTTTTTGTTGTTAGTATTTATTCTTACTCAACCTCGCGGTTGACTGTGTATTCGTGAACACCTGCGGTGAACCGTTTTATGGGGAGCAGATTTGACAGGTACCAAAGATTAGCTGACTTGGGAGCATTGGGATGAGAGCCAAACTTGGAACCGTAGATGAAGTCTAGATCCCATATATAGTTATATCACTTATTTATTTTCCGCTGCGAGTTGTATTTATTTTTATATTAAGTTTCAGTTGATTAAAATTGTAAAACTTATGTAATCATTAAAGTTTTTATTTAAAGTACTTTGGTGAGTTGGACTTTGTTATCTACTACCTCGGGAAACCGAGATGGTAATAGTCCTATTTATTTGGGAATGTCTAGCTAAAGGCTCCCGAATAAATGGGGGTGTTACAGTATGGAGGTTAACTAGTATCATCCTATTTTGATGTTACCGTGATCGTACCTAGGCAGGGTTAATTGTAATATAAGTAGAAACGAATGTAAATGTAATAAACAATATAAGAAAACATGACACAATGATTTATATGTGGAAAACCCTTTAATGGGAAAAAAACCACGGGCACCAAGCCAGGAGAGGATTTCAGTATGTAATTGGGAGAATAAAAGAGTGATAATGATAATGCTCGCAATATAATCTCTAAGTATTGTTTAGCTTGTAGTATGTATTCTTGTGTAGGATGTGTAGTGTATGTTCTCCGAATATTGCATGATCCATGAGCTTTCCCTTTGTCTTCTATATATAGTGATTCTTGGATGTTAGAAACTCCTTGGTAATTATTCTACATTAAAGGCAAAGATTCTCTCTTAATTGCGTCATTGCCCTCTTGAATGCGGTCTTGATTGCTCCATAATTGTGCATTAATGCCTATTAATGCTCCTTCTTTATGACCAAATCTTCCTCTTAATTACCATATTTATGTGGTAGAAATCTTATATAATTATCCATGACTTGGTCAAATATTGACCTTACATTTGACAGTTGTCCTCTCCTGCCCGGTGCCAGGCTCGAGCTACCCTGGCGATCCTGCCCTGATTGCCAGGCTAGGGTTGAACTTGATCCTGAAGATAATGCGGGAGTCTAGGCTCATCGACTGGTGCCAAACTTGGACTACCCTGACGGACCTGCCCTAATCGTCAGGCCAGGATAGAATTCTATCCCGGCAGTAGTGCGAAATTCAGGCCCAACAATTGCCCCTTATCTTCTTATTATCGCTGGGTCAGGCCAGTAATAAGGAGATAACCTTCTCTTTTCATCTTTAGACGACTTCTTCAGGACGATTCAGCGCGATTCATAATTAAGAAAACGGCTAGTTGCAGTAAGTCCCATTCTTTACCGTCTATAAATAACTTCTTCACTTCATGCTTTATTTTTCACCAAAACTTGATCAATTCCTCTAAAATTCTCCCAATCTTTCTTCGATCTTTATCTTCAACCTTCGTCTATTTTTCCAGAAATTACTAGAAAATCTAACTATGGCTGCAAAAAGAAAATCAACCAGGGTTGTTGTTGCTCCTTGCACACCTTTCATCCCAAACCCTGAAAATATTTCTGAAAATAAGCCTGAATCTTCTGGAAATCAACCCATCATTCTTGGAGATGCACCCCTGCTCTAGCTGTTGATAAGGTCGCCATCTTTGGTGATCCTGACGTATGGATTCCTGAAAATTCTCCCATCGGGGCGGATTGGCTATATATTTATCAGGACCACCTTGGTCGGGCCTGATGATACGTCTATCGTGTACCTATCAAAAATAAACTAACTAAACTAACTATATAGCTAGGGAAGTCAGGTCGATCTCCTCAGGGAGGCAAGATATCTGTAAAATTCCATCGATTTGGTCACAAATGGGGGGGGGGGGGGTTGTTTGAATTGTTTTCTAAACTACGAAGTTTAAAGGATGAGAAGTAGAGACAAGAGCAGTAAAGGCAAGAAAATAGGATTAAACTTTCAGATAGAGAAGGGACATGTCGGGAATTCGGTTCACTACGGTAGTCCAATGACTCAGATGTAAATAACTCAGACGAATTAATGCAAGACGGATGTGGAAAGGTCATTTCGGTCCACTTTCTATCCTAAAATACCACTAACTTAACTTTCATTCTCGTCAGGGTAGTCTACTGTTCATAGCAGGCCTATTTAGTCCAATCTTTCGATCTAGGATTAATTTTAGCCAGATTAAAGAGGTGACTCAGAAGCGTGCACTCAACTAAGTGGATAAATACAATTAAATTGCCATGGTGACAGAATCTCACAATTAATTCATCTATTTCATTTACTACATCGTCACATTCCTACCGCAGATCCCCTAATCCCAACATGCATTAAATTTAGCTACTCATATCGCTATTAATATCAAAACTAATAACAAATGACGAATTAACAATAAACATGATGAAATAAATAATAAAGTGCATAAAAGTAAATTAGGGCAAAGGAATAAATGAAGTAAACAAGGAATTAAAGCAAACAAACGATTGATTATTATTAAGAGAAGAGAAAGGAATTACAATCGTGCGAATCCGGCGTAAAGAACAATCGAATCCGAGCAAAATAAACCCCAAAGTAAAGTTACAGTGAAGAGCAAAAGTAACGCAGTAAAGTTTGATTGTAGAAGAATTAGATAATGAATAGATTAGATCCCTAATGACCTAGTAACGTAAAGCTTAAATAGAAATAAACTAAGTCCAACAAATAAAACACACTCACGGGCTAATTAAAGCCCACGCCCAAAGAAACCACTCGATCGAGTGGAATAAAACCACTCGATCGAACAGAACTCAGCGTAATCTACTCGATCGAGTAGAATAGTTACTCGATCGAGTAACTTCCTTTTCAGCAACTTTGGATCGAGTAGAAAACTACTCGATCGACCAACTGGGGACGTAAAAACCACTCGATCGAGTGGTAAAACTGCTCGATCGAGTCTTCTGTCTTTGATTCATCTCAAGTCCATGCCCGACTGCCTCGTAATCCGTGCCTTCACGCTTCCAAACGCAGTATCTCACTCTGGAAAATCCCGTCTCCTCTAAATGCATGCAAAAAGGACGAAAAGGGGTACGATTCCACTACTTTCGCATTCATTTCTACAAAATGGAGAAAACGAACCAAAGTAGCCAATTCGGGGCAAAATACTATAAAAACAGTATAAAAATGCATAGAAATACGTGCTGAAATAGGATAAAAAGACTATACATTAGGCACGTATCAAATCTCCCCAAACCGAACCTTTACTCGTCCTCGAGTAAACTAAAATGCAACTAATGGAACGGAAATGAAAACTCAGAGCTAGCTTAACTTGTCTACTTGAACCAATTTAATGCAACAAAAACTAACAGTTAAAGGTAAGCAGTCAATACGCAAACGAGTTATAAGCTGTTTAGAAATATAACCAACCTATCGACCTTCCCAGACCAACAAAATCGGACTCTCTCGTGGTCACTCTTCTCTCATGAAGCACAGGGTGAATGTTATATGTAAAAGAGAGAAGAAAAGACAGTCACTCACCTAACTGCGACCTACATAGCAATCAAGCAACAAAAATGAAAGACAATTCAAGTACTAATGCACACACTCCAACCAATAATGTCCGTCACAGCCGAGGGCTTACAAATGATATGGGAATAGTGAAGTTCAGGTGAGAAAAGGCAAAACAAGTTATGGTAATGTGGAGGTAAAAGCGTCAAGCTAGATCCTAACAGGACCATATAAGACCATCTGAATCTCAACTGACTGAAAAACTAAGTACAAGTGCCATTCATTTGGCACACAGCTCACTAAACTCAAACACAATCTCCTCAAAAATATAGAATAAGAATGGAGGAGTCAGACGGTCACAAACTTTCCTTTTTTAACACCGTCTAAGTGAATCGAATCAAACAAATCAAACTTTTTCAAACTTTCTTTTTCTTTTTCTCACGTGATCAGCTTTCTTTTTTTTTTCTTTTTTCATTTTTTTTCGTTTTCTTTTTTCTTTTTTTCACGTTTTTCTGTTTTTCTCTTCTTTTTCAACTTTTTTTTCTTTCTTTTCCTTCTTCCTCTACTTACACCAACTCCATACAAAGAAATACGGGCCAAACTGCAGACGGAAAATCATACCACAAAAGACATACTAAACTAGCTTAACTAGGCAGGCTTAATTTTGGATGTAGTTAATGGGTCAAAAAGGCAAATTTTGGCTTATGTGTGTAACACCCCCATATCCAGAGAAGCCTTAACTAGGCCTTCCTTAGCATATACGGGAATTACCATCTCGGTTTCCCGAGGACAGTAATAATCAAATGTCGATAAAAGAACTATTATGTTATATTACAAGTGATTTAAAACCAACAAACATTATAAAAGTTACAACTCAAAGGCTACTCGCTATTACTATCAAAGCTCATGAAGACTCATCCCTGCCCGGACTCCAGCTATCGACGATATCAACACCCGCTAAGACAGACTGCTCACCATAAGGGATCACGGCAGACACACAAAACAACAAGACAACCACACAAGGTCAGTACTGAGATAAGACATGGCAACACCAACGACATCTAGCAATACAACACAACACAATCAGTCACACACACAATTACACCCACTCCAATCAATCTCCGTCACCGACTGTCCACTGGACCAGCCCTGCCAGTGGCGGACCGCAACCGTTCCCACCTAAGCCCCGCTCATCATACCGAGCGATAACCCTGTCCCATTAATGTGCACATCCCCTCCCGTGGTGGGTTCCACGGAGGGCGAAACTAGGGCGTGAATCCACTCCCGCAAGTGACTCCACTCAGCCGAGAACGCATCTCGAGAACCAGAGACAAACAATCACAATCAACAACCGTCACAATACGAATACGACAATATACAACAACCACAATACAACCACAACAACCGACACACTAGACCATCTACAGAAACTGAGTAGGCGAACCTACCTTTAAGCAACTGTAACCAATCCATGCCAACATACGACATATCCAGCAATCAAGCAATGCCTATAACCACAACACAATCATCTATCACAACCAAGCAAACCCTAACTGCAAAGACAAGGATACGGATGATGATGACGACATACCTACAAGAAAAAACCCGGCAAAGGACCGCTACCCGACTCAAGTTACGTGATACGTGCATATTTTATACACTTTATTTGCAGTTTTGGCACGTATTTCCATGCATAATTGTTAGCTTAAGGCTACTATTTCTCCCGAAACGGTTTACTTTGCAATTTCTATGATTTATTGTAGGAATGAGTGAAAGTGGGCTAAATCAAGCCTAAATCGTCCTCCGGAAGCAACTTCAGGGAAGCTTGGAAGAAGGAAGTTCGTACTCACTCACCTCGGGATGCGTGCATTGAGCTTAGAGGCTGTTTGGAGGAGGACAGGGGAGGCTACTTTGCCAAGCGGCTCGGTGGTCGATCGACCATGTTGACCCGATCGATCGACCGTGGAACATCTTGACGCTCGTTGCGCTATGACCGATCGATCGACCATGCACACCATCGATCGACGATGTCTGCGAGCCGAGATTAATTCTTCGTGTTAGACTTTTAAAAGCCCAATTTGTAATTAACTTTTGGCATCGTTTATCGGTAGAACGCAGCTACAATTTTAGGTTATGCTTTTCATTATTGAAGAACTGTCTTTAGATCTAGTTTTCGCAAGGGACGACGAAAATCGATTTTGAATACTTTGTTCATCATCTAATTCGTAAGCTTTTATGCAAATTCCTTCTTCTTTAATTTCTTGTTATTTCAATACTTGATGTTATTAATTTACTTTCAGAGATTCAACTTTTATTCCTTTGTCTTTAATTCAATTTCAATTATGTCAATCTTGTTCTTTGCCTTTAATTTTGCAATTGTTATAGTTTTAGTCATGAGTAGCTAATTGCCTTGATTGGGAACGAGGTGAGCCATGGCATGAGTTAGGGTCAATTTTATTAGTATGATTTTCTTACATATCGATTTTATTACCTTTTGATAAACCTATCTTGCTAGATTGAAAGATTAGTAGGTTAGGTTGTCATTAGATTTGGAATTTCCTTTGAGCGAAAGCTTTGAGAAATTCTAGGGAATTAGAAGACCATAAGGTTAATTTTGAGCATTGATCGAAAGGCTTGCTCATATTTCCTAAGACCGTATCATAGGACCTCTACTACCCTTTTGACCTGACCTTAGCCATGGTGAACCGAAGTTCCCGATCTTCCATTTATCTTGTTGAGAAATTCTTATTTTAGCAATTAGTCAAATTAGTCAACCAATTTCAAAACCCCCACTTAATTGTTACTTTTATAGACTGGAAATAGCAAACAAAATTAATCTTGTCTCTCTGTGGTTCGACCCTTACTATCACTAGCTATAGTTTTAGTTTGGAATTATAAATTTAATTTTGATACAAAACGACGGTATCAAATTTTGGCGACGTTGCCGGGGAGACGATGTAATTCTGTTTGCTTTATTTTTAGTTTATTTTTCTTGTCTCAAGGAACTTTGGTCCCTTGAGGCCGTTGCTTACCTTTGCTTCTAGTTTTGCTTTTGCACAGTTAGAAGACAGGTTTTTGAGAGGAAGACTTGAGTACTCTCAGTTTGGCGAACATGACTACGATATATGACAATCTTGACCAAAAGAGCAAAGACCTTTCAAAGGGGCACGTGTTACCTACCCCTACTACTGGTCAGTTCGAATTTCGTTCCTCCTATATTGATTTAGTGGAGCGAAATCAGTTTGCTGGTCTACCAGATGAGGATCCTTTGAAGCATATGGAAATTTTCACAGACTACTGATGTTCCATACCTATACCGGCTGGGGTGACAAAGGATGAAGTAAAGGGGTGATGTTCTTATACTCCTTGAAGGATTCTGCGCGAGATTGGTACCGCTACCTTGATAGGGTAGCAGCTGGAGTCACAGATTGGACATCTCTCGCATTGGCCTTCTACAAAAAATACTTCCCACTTGCAAAGACTGATGCTTTGAGAAGTAAAATCACAAATTTCCGGCAAGGACCTGATGAGGAATTTTGTGAAGCATGGGGGCGTTTCAAGAATTTGGTTCGGTCTGTCCCTCACCACGGTTTCCAGCAGTGGTACCTTTGCAACTTATTCTATAATGCTTTATATGATGATTACAAGGTCATCCTGGACGCAGCTGCGAATGGTAGGTTCTAAAACAATACCGGTCAGAATAAAGGTTGGAACACTATTGAGGAGATGGCAGTACATAGAGCTGAGTTTGGGAGTTCACGTGGAAAATCACGCAAGCAAAGTGATGAAATGAGTGCCGTTGTGACACTCATTACTTCTATTACTGCCCGTCTCGAGAAGCTCGAGACCTCTGAAGCTTCCAAGGAACGAGTTGAAATTCCTGTCCATAATTCAGATGAGACCGCGAAATTGAGAGAAATGGTCCAAACTCTTTTGGTTCAAGTGGCCAAAATAGAAGCAGCCGGGATCGAATCTACAAAGAATTTTGTGCAACAGTTGGAGAATATAGAGGCTAAGCAAGTCGCCAATTCTTCAAGCAAATGTGAGGGGCCAATTGAGACGATTAATGCCATTAATCTCAGAAGCGGCCTCTCCTATGAAGGTCCCGATAAGCCAAGAGGAGACTCGGGAAATGATAATTTCTGGTGCAAAAACGAGCTCAATTGCCAGTACCAGCGGTCGATCGACCAACACAACCAGTCGATCGACCGGGTTGTCAGATGAAAAAGTTTCTGATCAGAAACTGTTCACACCACGCATAAGCAGTCGATCGACCAACATTGCTAGTCGATCGATCAACTCTGACGAAGAAGTCTCATCCGTCAGAACTTCACACCACCAGATCGGTCGATCGACCACTCCTATCAGTCGATCGACTGGGTCTCCAGTGCAGGACGCAAATCCATCAACTAGTTTGCATGATTCTACACTTATTGATGATTTGACGAAAGGTTTAAACTTACGGAAGCCAAAGGTTACTGATCCTACGGCCGGTGATGCGATCCAGATCCGGAGCGTTTAAAGAATACTAAGTCGAGCGCAAGTATGGTAAGTTTTTGGAGATGGTCAAGAATCTCGAGGTAACCATTCCTTTCACTGACCTAATTACCCAGGTACCCTTTTACGCTAAATTTATGAAAGACATTTTGAATCGTAAGAGAAACTTTCGTGATGATGGTAATGTTGCTTTTGTGGAAGAATGCAATGCTCTTTCGCAAATTAATATACCACCCAAATTAAAGGACCCGGGTAGTTTTTCAATTCCTTGTACTATAGGTAACCACGAAATTGGGAAGGCCCTTTGTGATTTAGGGGCCAGTGTCAATGTCATGCCATATTCCGTTTGCGAAAGGTTAAATATTGGTAGAATTAAGGTGACCGATATTACCGTTCAGATGGCAAATAGATCGACTCAGAGACCTATAGGAGTCTTAGAGGATGTACCCGTTCGAGTGGGTAAGTTTTTTATTCCTGTCGATTTCGTTGTTTTGGACATTGCAGAGGACAGTCAGATACCTATTATTTTAGGTAGACCATTTTTACATACAAATTGGGCGTAATAGATGTCAAACACGGAATCATAACCTTAGAGGTAGGGGATGACACCATTGAGTTCGATCTTGCTAGTAAGGCCACCGAACCTCGCGATGATGATACGTGTTATTCCATTGATATTGTTGACGATGTGGTGTTAATTATAATTGGAGGGAATCCTTAGCCAAGGATCCCTTAGCCGATCTAACCCGTTTAGATGAGTATGCGGTAATCTGACGGAGAATGCTTTGAGGAGCCGGATGCTTTGGTAGCCTCAATGGAGAGCTACGAGCTCAACGAGGAAGAAGATGAGATGCTCTTAAGCCTGGCCAACGAAATTTGGTAAACACTTGCTATGCCATTGAAGCCGATTCTGTCTATCTTTGTAGAGGTAAAGGTGCCAGAGCGTAAGCCACTTCCTCCTAATCTTAAGTATGTTTTCCTAGATGATACGGAGCGATGTACCCACTATTGTTAGTGCTAAGCTTAATGATGACCAAATATGCTGCTTTGATGTGTGTGCTTAAGAAAAACAGGAAGGCTTTAGGTTACTCTCTGGATGACATTAAGGGCATCAGCCCTGATGTTTGTATGCACAGGATAGAGCTGGAGGAAGGCCACAAGCCTTACAGACAGGGTCAACGCAAGTTAAACCCAAAGATGCAGGAAGTTGTTATGGCTGAGGTGATGAAACTACTCGATGCAGGTATTATTTATACAGTTGGCAACTCCAAGTGGGTTAGCCCAATTCAGGTAGTTCCGAAGAAAGGAGGGACTACCGTGGTTAAAAATGAGAAAAATGAATTAATACCAACACGAGTTGTGACTGGGTGGCGGATGTGCATTGATTATAGACAGTTGAATGCCGCCACCAAGAAAGACCACTTCTCCCTCCCTTTTGTTGACCAAATGACTGAAAGACTTGCTTCTAACAAATTTTTCTGTTTTCTAGACGGATATTCAGGGTTCTTTCAGATCCCTATTCATCCGGATGATCAGAGTAAGACCACTTTTACCTGTCCACAGAGTGTTTTTGCATATCGTAGAATGCCTTTCGGATTGTGTAATGCCCCTGCTACCTTTCAGAGGTGCATGATGGGGATTTTTTCTGATTATATAGAGAATATTATGGAGGTATTCATGGATGATTTCTCAGTTTATGGTAATGACTTTGATCGTTGTTTAGCTAATCTTGATAAAGTCATGCAGCGTTGTATAGATGTTAATCTTGTTTTAAACTGGGAAAAATGTCAGTTCATGGTCAATGACGGAGTCGTGTTAGGGCATCTGATTTCTGATAAAGGTATACATGTTGATAAGGCAAAGGTGTAGGTGATTGAGCAATTACCTCCTCCCGTGAATGTTAAAGGAGTGAGGAGTTTCCTTGGTCACGCTGGTTTTTATCGGCGTTTCATTAAGGATTTTTCAAAAATTGCCAAACCACTTACACATTTGCTCCTTAAGGTTGCTGTCTTTGAATTTACTGATGAGTGCCTTTTCGCTTTTAACAGGTTAAAGGAGGCCCTAGTTTCTGCGCCAATCATTCAGCCGCCTGATTGAGACCTCCCATTTGAGATTATGTGTGATGCCAGCGATTATGCGATCGGTGCAGTTTTGGGACAGCGGAAGAATAAAGCTTTGAATGCCATATACTATGCGAGCCGAACTCTGGATGAGGCTCAAATCAATTATTATACCACTGAGAAAGAGTTTCTAGCTGTAGTTTTTGCCTTAGACAAATTTCGGTCTTATTTATTAGGTTCTAAGGTTATTGTTTATACTGACCATGCAGCGCTGAAGACTCTCTTTCTTAAGAAGGATGCGAAGCCGAGGCTCTTGAGGTGGATACTCCTTTTGCAGGAGTTTGATTTGAAGATCAAAGATAAGAAAGGAGCAGAGAATGTGGTAGCTGACCACTTATCTCGTCTGCAGCTGACAGAAAGGGAGGATTCGTTACCTATTAATGATTCTTTTCCTGATGAGAGTCTGTTAGCTATTACTACTTCAGGGTCTTATCCACCTCCTTGGTTTGCTGATTTTGCTAACTTTGCTGTGACAGGTAAGATACCACCCGAGCTTTCATGGCAGCAGAAGAAGCGGTTTGCTTATGATGCTAGACAATACTTTTGGGATGATCCTTATGTTTTCAAGGAATGCGTAGACGGTCTCATCCGGAGATGCGTGCCTCAATGGGAGGTGAAGGATATCCTAGAAGTTTGCCACTCTTCTGCTTATGGTGGTCACCACGGTCCGTCCAGGACTGTAGCTAAGGTACTCCAATCTGGTTTCTATTGGCCAACTTTGCATGCAAATAGTCGCAATTTTGTTGCTGAGTGCGACGCTTGTCAAAGATCGGGGAATATTTCCAAGAGACATGAGATGCCACAGGTAGGCATTCTTGAGGTTGAGATTTTCGATGTCTGGGGCATTGATTATCAAGGACCTTTTCCGAGCAGTCAAGGTAATAAATATATCCTCGTAGCTGTAGATTATGTGTCCAAATGGGTGGAAGCTATTGCTACTCCCCATTGCGATGCAAAAGCCGTGATTAAACTGTTTAAAAAGATTATTTTCCCTCGTTTTGGTGTCCCTCGGGTTGTCATTAGCGATGGTGGAATGCATTTTAAAGAGAAACAACTTAGTGCTTTATTGACTAAATTCGGTGTCCAACATCGTCGAGGTTTGGGGTATCATCCTCAAACCAGTGGTCAGGTTGAGATTTCTAACAGAGAATTGAAAGAAGTTTTAGCTAAAGTTGTTTTTAAATCACGGAAAGATTGGAGTCTTAAGTTAGATGATGTCTTATGGGCTTATAGAACCGCGTTTAAGACGCCAATTGGGATGTCTCCGTTCCGATTGATTTATGGTAAGACATGTCATTTACCTGTTGAGTTAGAGCGTAAGTCTTGGTGGGCTATTTGTAATTTGAATTTGGATCCTAACCTCTCTCGTGAGAAACGCATGACACAGCTGAATGAGCTGGAGGAATTTAGGCTGCTGGCCTATGACAATGCTAGGATCTACAAAGAGAAAACGAAGCGCTGGCACGACAAGAGAATCATTAAGCGCGAGTTCCATATTGGCGATAAGGTACTTCTTTTTAACGCTCGTATCCGTTTATTTCCTGGCAAGCTGAAATCCAGGTGGACTGGCGGCCCTTATACGGTCACAGCAGTTACAAAGTTCAGATCAGTTGAATTGGAGACCTCTGTTGGAGAAAGGTTCAAAGTTAATGGCCAATATGTGAAGCATTATCACGGAACAGATGAGTTTGTTAGGAAAGTCGAGGTATTGTACTTCGACCCGTTAACGGATGATGCAAATTGAGGTAAAAAGGTCGTGCGGGACCTCTTAAACTAGCGCTAACCGGGAGGCAACCCGGCTTGAAAATTTTTGTAATTAGGATTTTAATGGTTTTATTTCATTTAATTTGCATTAGGAGCTTTAGTTTTTTCTTTTTATTTCGCAATTTCTTGGTTTGAAAAATGTGCACCTTTGAGAATTTTGCAGGTGATTATTTTATTGCAAAGTGTGTAGGGTGGTTTACTGAATATTCATGAGAGAAGAACGGGAAATCGAAGTGGCAAAATGAATTTTTGACGATTTTGAGTTTAATTGCCAGTGTTTGCAGTCGATCGACTAAGTTACTCAGTCGATCGACTGAAGAGAAAAGTCCAGAAGCTGTTTTCAGTGAAAACTGGTCGATCGACCGGGTCAGGTGGTCGATCGACCACAGCGCGGGTTCAGAACACATTTTAATAAGGGAAGTTTCCTTCTTTTCTCATTCATTCATTCATATTCATAAAACCAAAAATCAGAGGACGAACTCTAGTTCCTTCCCCCTTTCTTGCGATTTTTCCTTGCTAATCCATCCCTTAATCTCGAATTTTCTTGCTTCAATCTTCAAGGTCTCGTCAAAGGTATGTCTCTAATCCACTCTTAATCCTTTAAATTTGATTCTCGCTGCACTGTCATGCCAAATTTTCGAGCATTGGTCCTTTGAGACGGAAAAATCGATTTGGGATAATCGATTTAGGGGTTGATTTCTTGTCGTTTTTTTATGCTTTAATTGCTTTTTCTACCCTTTTCCCTTGATTTTCGAGATAATTTAGCAACTAGGGGCTTCTTAATTCCGTTTTCCCCCAAAAATTTTGAAACCCTAATTTGATTTTTGATCTCTGATTTTTGGTTAGGATTTCATAAATTGTCAAGGTTGAGGGAAGCTTGTTACTAATTTGTTGTTTGCAGGAAATAAAAATGTCAAAAGGAAAGCAGCATATGTTCGAAGGGCAGTCCAACAAGGGAGCTGCCAAACGACCTAGGGGTCCGCCGCTAATGATTGAGGACACCACGGATAGTCTACCTGACTATCCGCATGTTATCTTTTCTAATTCTACTCAGCGTGCCAAATTTGCTCTTTTTGTCGCGAAAATGAAAGTAACAGCCACCCGATTTCTTCACAAACCCACTTTAGAGAAATTAGGCTGTTTTGAGTCTGTTGTGTCCCTGCTAAATGGGACAGGAATGACGGGTCTTGTGGACATGGCTGAGTTCACATATTACATTTTAACCCTCGAGTTCTTTTCGTCTTATGCTTTTGACTCGGCTTCTTTTGAGGAAAATAAGAATAATGCTTGCATTTCTTTTCGGCTATTCAATGTCACCTATTCCCTGACATTAGCCGACTTTGCTGGTTTTTTGGGTCTTTATTTCGAGGGTAAAACCTCGGAAACCTCTGATGTTCACCGAGTCATGTGATCCTGTATTAGTGACTAGAACGGGCCTAAGAGGACGGGCACTTCCGTCCACTTACCCCCTTTTCGTTATTTTCTACGGCTAATGGGTAATACCATTTTCGGCCGTAAGGAGTCGAATAATGTGAATACTATTGAACTGTCTATTTTGGCGGGCTATCTGAACATTGAAAGTCGGGTAGCCTGTATCTATAACATCGCTTATTTGACTGCCGCTCACTTTCAGACTGTTAGTGAGGGCACTTTGACCACTATTGCTTGTGGCGGGTTGGTGACGTGTATCGCCAACCGTCTAGTTCTACTTTTCCCTCGAGAGGAGGCCCCTATAGACCCTGACCTACGCTTCATGGATCTTACCTACGCGCAGTCTGTGAAGTGGGTCGATAGTAGGAGTCGGTGGAAGATTGATTCTTTCATCTGCGACCCCATCCCTGTCCTAGGCTACCCTCTTATCCTGCCCCTCACCACTGTTTCGGGGGCAGCTCGCCCGCCCTTGCCTAGTTACAGGCTCCCTATTGGGGTGGGTACTGCTACTGCTAGCACTTCGAGGAGAGCTCGTACCTCCTCTTCACAGGCACCCTCTCCCTCCACTCCTGCTCCCACCGGCTTCCCGGCCACTTTTCGTCCCCCTCCACCTACTGTTATCCCTGCGGTCATGGACCAAAGGGCGATGTCACGTGTGCTGGGTGACTTGTGCAGGAGCTTTGATCAGCACAGACTAGACACGGCTTTAGCCCCACCCGCCCGGTTTACGAGGAGTACGCCCGGGGAGGGATGCTCCCACAGGGTGCCTGGACTCACCCGTCCTTCTTTGTCCCTCCGGTGGGCGGTTACCCTCAGCCTGCCAGGAGACCTCCTCCCACGACTACTACTACTGCTGCTGCTGCTGAGGCGGAAGAGGAGGAGAGCGACTCGGGGTCCGGAGAGTCTAGTGGTTCCGAGTACGACGGTGGCGATTAGATGCTTGTGACCTCCCCGTTTTTGGCTGGTTTGGGGAGGTCGTCTTTTGTGAGTTTCCTATCCTTCTTTATTAGTTTCCCTTTTATTTTGTTGTGCTTTTATTCTTCCCTATTTCTGCTGGTGATTTGCTGCTGAGCACAATGGGGGCATTGTGCAGTTTGGTTTGGGGAGGGTATTTGCATATGTCTTTTGCATCTGCATTTGTTTTTTTATTGCATTTCAGTCACACGTTTATTGCATTTTAGCTTGCATTTGTTTTTCAATTCCAAAAAAAAAAAAAAAAATTGAAAAAGTTCATAAAAACACAAAAATATCACGTTTACTTTTGCATATAGTCGAGTCGGATTGGAGTTTATTAATGATGATATTGCACTATTAGTCAAATATGCCATTCCTTGCCTTTTCACAGCTGCTTAGCGAGAATTAAAATTGATTTCTCAAATTTTGTTATGGAATTCATTTCGGGTAATTAGACTTGACTCATTACTTTTGGCAAACTACTTATACTTTCTGAGATATAGAGCCTATAACTGGTGACATTCATGACCGGTTAATTTAGGATTGAGAGTAGTACTCCCGTCATTTCATGTTTTGCACGTGTATGAGTTTTGATTGCTTATTGCCTATACGCATCGGTTTGTGGTCGGTATTACATGTTTTGAGAACTATTGCTTCTCTCCCTTTCTCATTTTGCCCCATTAACTCCACTATAAGCCATATCTGCCAGTTGCCCTTAACTACATCCCATACTTAGCCTACCATTGTGCCGAGCTAGGAAGTAGTAGAGGATCTTTCTGAATTATAGCGGTTTTGGTTCGTTTTGTACTGATGGAGTGAGTATTTATGAGAAGTGAAGGAGTTGTGTCATCTTGGAAAGAAATAAACTCAGAAGAAATGAAAAAAAAAAGGAGAAGTTGTTAATCTGGGCAGAGAGCACTGGAATTGCAGTGGTGGTCGATCGACTGGTGATGTTGGTCGATCGACTGCCCATTCCAGAAAAAGAAATATGAAAAAAAAAAGAAAAAGAAAAAAAAAGAGAGGAATTTGAAAAAAATAATAAGAAAAAAAACGGTTGAGTCGAGAATACACCTCATGTGCTCATCTTGTGAAATGGAGGTGTCGGTTTTTGGGATAGTGTGTTGCCTAGACTTTTAAAGGCATTGTTTATTTTTCGAGTTGGAGGAACGGGATACGGTCTCTATGGTTTGTTAGGTACTAGCTTGGCTCTTACCTTCACATTTCCATACTTGTTTTTGCCCTTTCTTTCCCACTTAGCCTCACATATCCAAATTTTGCAATAGTTCGGCATGTAATAGTCCTTGACGGTGGTTATCCGTGTGTACGGTAGCTAGAATCATTATTCATACTAGTCAAGCATACATGTTTTGTCGGTCGCAGTCTAGGTGAGAGTCTGTATTTTCTTCCCTCTCTTCTACATAGATTCTTACCATTTGCTTTGCTGAGAGAAGAGTGACCCGGGAGAGTCCGAATTTATGAGTCTTGCAAGGTCGAACGCCCTATTTAATTCCATGATATGCATAAATTTGTTCACTTGATTTGAGCTTTGCAGTAGTTGGTTATGTGCATTAAATGGTTTGGCATTGAATTGTAGCTAGCTCTGAGATATACTCCTTTCCATTAGGTTTTTATTTGGGTCATAGTGCTTGCTTGGGGACAAGCAAGGTTTGGTTTGGGGAGATTTGATACGTGCATATTCTATACACTTTATTTGCAGTTTTGGCACGTATTTTCATGCATAATTGTTAGCTTAAGGCTACTATTTCTCCCGAAACGGTTTACTTCGCAATTTCTATGATTTATTGTAGGAATGAGTGAAAGTGGGCTAAATCAAGCCTAAATCGTCCTCCGGAGGCAACTTCAGGGAAGCTTGGAAGAAGGAAGTTCGTACTCACTCACCTCGGGATGCGTGCATGGAGCTTAGAGGCTGTTTGGAGGAGGACAGGAGGCTACTGCACAGCTCAGCTGGTCGATCGACCATGTTGACCAGTCGATCGACCGTGGAACTTCTTCAGACGCTACTGTTCTGCTATGACCAGTCGATCGACCATGCACACCAGTCGATCGACCAGTCTGCAAGCTGAGATTAATTCTTCGTGTTAGACTTTTAAAAGCCCAATTTGTAATTAACTTTTGGCATCGTTTATCAGTAGAACGCAGCTACAATTTTAGGTTATGCTTTTCATTATTGAATAACTGTCTTTAGATCTAGTTTTCGCAAGGGACGACGAAAATCGATTTTGAATACTTTGTTCATCATCTAATTAGTAAGCTTTTATGCAAATTCCTTCTTCTTTAATTTCTTGTTATTTCAATACTTGTTGTTATTAATTTACTTTCAGAGAGTCATCTTTTATTCCTTTGTCTTTAATTCAATTTCAATTATGTCAATCTTGTTCTTTGCCTTTAATTTTGCAATTGTTATAGTTTTAGTCATGAGTAGCTAATTGCCTTGATTGGGAACGAGGTGAGCCATGGCATGAGTTAGGGTCAATTTTATTAGTATGATTTTCTTACATATCGATTTTATTACCTTTTGATAAACCTATCTTGCTAGATTGAAAGATTAGTAGGTTAGGTTGTCATTAGATTTGGAATTTCCTTTGAGCGAAAGCTTTGAGAAATTCTAGGGAATTAGAAGACCGTAAGGTTAATTTTGAGCATTGATCGAAAGGCATGCTCATATTTCCTAAGACCGTATCATAGGACCTCTACTACCCTTTTGACCTGACCTTAGCCATGGTGAACCGAAGTTCCCGATCTTCCATTTATCTTGTTGAGAAATTCTTATTTTAGCAATTAGTTAAATTAGTCAACCAATTTCAAAACCCCCACTTAATTGTTACTTTTATAGACTGGAAATAGCAAACAAAATTAATCTTGTCTCTCTGTGGTTCGACCCTTACTATCACTAGCTATAGTTTTAGTTTGGAATTATAAATTTAATTTTGATACAAAACGACGGTATCATTACGCTCTCCTAAGGCACAAGAACCTTCAAAAGCTTCCATGGAGGTTTTATGGTGAAGGGAAAGGAAAGAGGCGACTAAAGGATTGGAAGAATGAGGCGGAAATGATTTGCGGATTTAACAAAACGCGATTAAAAACCCTCGCTGAAAACCCGATACTCGATCGAGTGTCCCACATACTCGATCGAGTGACCCCCTACTCGATCAAGTAACCATGCTACTCGATCGAGTAGCCTCTACTCTATCGAGTACCACACATAACTCGCAACCCAAGACGGCTTTAGTACGCACTTCTAAGGACTATTACCGCTCCCAAGGTCGGTCAACGCTGGTCAAAGGGTCCCTAAAAGGGCGGGTATTACAGTCTTCCCCCCTTAAAAAGAACTTCGTCCCCGAAGTTCAACTCACCTAACTCAAAGCACAAGACACGGGAACACGACGACATCGCTACTCTTTCGACACAGGTCACTATTCCCCTGAAATGCCATCCCCCATGTCATCATCATCACTATCTAACACTCTATATATATATATATATATATATATATATATATATATATATATATATATATATATATATATATATATATATATATATATCGCTCTTACAACTATCATATAAAATACCAATCTCGCAATACGAACCAGCACCATCAACGATCACCCGTCATATATGAGATTACCCCACTCACTAGTAACAGCTATCAACACGAAACATATCTCATATCAACATGCCGCATGACTATACCACCATGTTACCCAACAACACGATACTATTACGACACATGGCACCACAACTATCTCTGTATGACCGTCTTTTAGAACATACTATCAACTTTCACTTCGACGCATGAATTACTCAACGAACTAAAGTAACCAACTACAACTTCATGCAAGCAATGTGATCAAAGTAGTAGAAAACTTTGTAAATAACCAACAAAACATTATAAACGAACAACAACATAATTTCAAAATCAGCCTTTTAATTTTGCGACATTACTCTTCCCCTCTAAAAGTAACTTCGTCCCCGAAGTTCACCACCAAATAACTGTATATGTTACTTATTACTTGCATCGTGACATAGATCCAACCCATATTATTCATTGTTGACATTACTCATATTACTCGTACAACCAGTCAATCATAAAGATATATACAACCATATTCGAACAACTAGTCACCGTCAAACATGTATAAGCATATCATTTGAATTTGTATATATAGAATTCAGTGAAATATAGCTTGTAGACAAAACTGATGTAAAACGAGTGCAATAAGAATAATTACAACTCCACTATTTGCTGTAAATACGCCTTTAAAACCAAGCATGACATCCAACATATGAAATTAACGGTTCACAGGTGTTACGAAGCATCAATAACCATGCTAAACATCAACCATGCAATTATGTAACCTTTACACAATTTTAATTTTCGAAAAGTTCCTGTAACAGTGCTACTCGATCGAGTATGTAATGGTACTCGATCGAGTGCCCGCTACTCGATCGAGTATCTTGGCTACTCGATCGAGTAGCCCTGAGAATAGAAGGCCTCATTTCTGCCATACCTGTAGCTACTCGACCGAGTATGAGGTACTCTGTCGAGTACCTACAGGTCAAATTCATGGAAAACCTGTCATAACCCACATGTATATATACATAATCGTCACATAACTTGAGTCGGGATGACTTACCGACTCACAAAATCCTGCAATCAAGTCAAGCTAGCAAATCCGGCCATATGGCCAACCATACAAATCCGAAAATAAAAGTTCTAACTACCAACAACTACTAACATCCAACACCAACGATCATAAACAAGGATAAAGAAATAGGAGTATCACTCTTGCTGCTGCTGCTGCTCCTCCTCCGTCACCTCATCACCACCACCAACGCCTCCCGATGTGCCCGCTCCTGATGACCCAACACCCGCATCAACCCCCGCTCCAACTCCAAGACTCACGTACCATAGGGTCAAGCCGCCAAAGGCAAAGGACTGCGGTGTCCCCCAAGCTGACTGATCCACCCCGTAAGAGTGGAAAACCCCACTATAATCCCCAACTCCACTCCACCATACCGGATTCGGTCCCTCTGTCCCAATCCCCTAAGTGTACGCCATCTCGTGCATATTCTTGAGTGTCAAAGTGGATGACACTCTCTCTGCCAAGTAACTCGATCGCGTCTCCGGGGTGTCAAGGTAGGGGTAGCACGGAAAAGGGTGCTGCTGCGGTGGTGCTACCGGCCGTGGTCTAGTCTCAGCGGTCCTCTCCCTCACTCGCTGGGGTCCTCTCCCCAACCTGGGCCTCTGCTCCACTACTGCTGCATTCTCTCCCTTCTTCGGCTCGGGCATCACCTGGAGGATCGTATCATTGATGAGGTACGTCCGCAACTGTCGAGGTCCACCATCACCCTCCTCCTCCTCATCGGAGTCCACTGCTATAACCACCGGGTCTAACGGCTCTGTCGGTGGGAGGTGCTCAGGAGCCGGAATCTTCATCCAGCTCATGCCCCACACCCTCCAAGCTAGGCTGCCATCAGCTAAAGTTCTCAACCATTTCAGGTCGAGGTAGTAGTCACGGTCCATAGTAGGCACCGGTGTAGCCAGAGGAACATACTCGGAAGAAGCCTCAAAGGTGGTTAGCTTTTCAGCTAACCGAGTGGCGATAGCGCCACAAATCAAGTACCGGGAAGTGTTCGTAGCCATCAAAGCAAGGCTAGCGCAGACGATGGCAGGAGCATTAAAGACCACCCTCTCGGTCCGCTCCGGGTTGAGGTAAGACATCAGAAGCAACACCTTATGATTGTTCAGTTTACTGATATCCGGTCTATCATAAAGGAGGTTCGAAAGAGAACGAAGAAAGATCCTCAATGTAACATGCTGAACATCATTAATCAGCATGTTGCTTGAGGTGGGAGCTGGCTTTCCGGTAAGACAAGGCATTAGGCGGCAGACACCGCACTCAGTAGGGATATCAGTGATGGAATCCTTGGGAGGCTTGGCCAACCCAAGGTGAGAAGCAAAAAGGTCCATGGTAAGCAAGAAACTTGTGTTCATCAACCGAAACTCGGAACGGTTTGGGCAGCTGGGTCATAACTAAAGGAGCTCATAAACTCCAAAGTAAGAAAAGGGTAGGAATGTTTCCTCAGCCGATACAACCCTGTAAAGCCCAAGGTCTCAAATATGTGATGGACATCCGTCTCTATTCCCAAATCAGTCAGGAGTGTGGTATCCACACACCGAGTTGGCCTCATTTTGCGTTTTTGCAAAACCACAAAACGCTCTCTCTGTTTAAAATCTACAAACACTACCGAAGGGTACTCCGGTACCGCGGGTACCACGGGTCCACTCCCTTCCCCAGTCTCAGGCTGTGAAGCCCTCCCCTTTTGCTTTGTCGGGTCCCTATGTTCAGTCTCGGCATCTGTTTCAGCATATAACTTAAACCAACTTGCATAAACATAAAAGGCACATAATTCACGCAATTGAACTTGGATACGAAACTAGGTACACACTTTCACCAGCAATTTCCCAATTTTGATATGCAAACTCAGTTTGTAGCAACTCATATTCATTTGTGAAAAGTTGAGCATGGTAAACACAACATACCCAACCAATTCTAACATCCTAGCATGATTCAAATGCTACTCTATACACACACCTAATAACATGTGAGGTATTTATACATGTTCATAGAAAAGTAATTTAAAACATATCATCATCAACCTTCAATATTAGAAACAAAACAACTCAATTAGACTTGTCAGACGGTCTCTACAGCTGTAACTATTTGGACATATTCACCATCAATCAACATCACCATTATCATATTGAAGCTTAACCCTTGCTTAAACAATCATATTCAACACCAAATTTCAGATATAGAAAACGAATTTCAATTTGGGGCACTTTTAAGACGGAGTTTTAAGACAACGTTTAGGGTGAAAATCATTAAAATCCAACTTTCAACATAGTATATAAAACATGTAGTACTAAATCTCATCATCCGACATGTAGAAAACAATCAAACAAAATTTTGATTTTGTAACCCTAGAAAATTTCGGCCCCCAAATCGGCAATTTCTAGCCTATTTTACAGCAATTAATCACCAACATTCATGAAATGGAAGCATGTGAATCATATTTCAACAATTAAAAGCAACAATTCGCCCATATGAATCGAAAATTTCAGATATACCATCACCCCAACAAATTTAAAGGCATAAAAACATGTAAATAGGGAAGAAAGTATACCGTGATTAAGTAGGAAAGTAAAAGAATACAAACAAATAAGGAGAGACAACCCAAATTGGTCACCACACTACAAGATTATGGAAGTGTTTGAGGGTTATGAGAGCTTATGGTTCGAAATAAAGAAGAAGGAATGAGGAGAGTATGAAGAAATAAGGGTTTTAAGAAACCCGTAAGAATCACTGTACAGTAACCTACTCGATCGAGTGTCTAGGGTACTCGATCGAGTGCCCTCTACTCGATCGAGTAGGCGATATTTCGTCGAGTATCTGCAGAAAATTTCCACATCCCGACGTCATAGATTCCTAACTAGATCGAGTGAGGTCTACTCGGTCTAGTAAGCACTCGCACTCGGTCAAGTATAGTTAAGTACTCGGTCAAAAATACGAATTAAATCGAAGATTTTTGCAAGAACAATATCGCGTGTCGATTCCAAACTAAGTTCGGAATTCGGCACTAATTATCACACTCGTTCATGTATTACCACAATCACTCAAGCGTATCATACCGTCTCAACAAACAAGGTTTATGTCATACTACGCTAAAACAAATGACCCAACTCGGTTTACCTGCTACCGAGTCATTCAAAAGCATAATCACGTCATCATACCATACTTAAACTTGTCTTACCACATTACTACCAAACTCGTGTTCACATCAACATGAAACATATTATTAACGATAATTCATTCTTTCATATGTCATATAAATGCATACTCTACATAGCAAATTAAGGCCTATCATGTTCCAAATTCAATCATAAGCAAATCATTCTACATAAATCGATCGTCACGTAGCGGAAAGTTGCAACCAATAAACAAGGCATATACGCATTACTATATGCTATGTCTCATATTATAACTCAACACTTCGTTAACTATCATCTTCATAGCTACAGTAGGAATATAAACTCATATATGATTACCGTTATTAACAACCTGAAGCAAACACTAGCATGATCACCTTCATATCACGGCATACACTTTAACATTTTCACGCATTTCTATCAAATAAACTCTTGTCACGTTTCTCATAATCATCGTATAAGCTCACTAATCATGCCAAAACTTCACTATACACCATCCCAACACAACTACTATACCCATCTCTATGTTAGCAAAGACTCAACCACAAATAACTCCGACACAACTAACATACACATTGCATACATACACACGGACTCCACATCCCCATACCCTGTGACTGGCTTAAGTACCATGGGGCCAAGATTTTGAAATGAGGGCGCCTACTCACCCAAAATCTAGCATCAGCGGGGCTCCCATTATACATACACCAGGTTCATTTTATTAGACTCACTACGTTCATTAAGTTTATTTCTTACAGGTTTCAAAATCGTCGCTCTGATACCACTTTGTAACACCCCCATATCCAGAGAAGCCTTAACTAGGCCTTCCTTAGCATATAAGGGCATTACTATCTCGGTTGCTTAGGACAAAGAATAATCAAATGTCGATAAAAGAACTATTATGTTATATTACAAGTGATTTAAAACCAACAAACATTATAAAAGTTACAACTAAAAGGCTACTCGCTATTACTATCAAAGCTCATGAAGACTCATCCCTGCCCGGACTCCAGCTATCGACGATATCAACACCTGCTAAGACATACTGCTCACCATAAGGGATCACGGCAGACACACAAAACAAAAAGACAACCACACAAGGTCAGTACTGAGATAAGACATGGCAACACCAACGACATCTAGCAATACAACACAACACAATCAATCACACACACAATTATACCCACTCCAATCAATCTCCGTCACCGACTGTCCACTGGACCAGTCCTGCCAGTGGCGGACCGCAGTCGTTCCCACCTAAGCCCCGCTCATCATACTGAGCGATAACCCTATCCCATTAATGTGCACATCCTCTCCCGTGGCGGGTTCCACGGAGGGCGAAACTAGGGCGTGAAGCCACTCCCGCAAGTGACTCCACTCAGCCGAGAAGGCATCTCGAGAACCAGAGACAAACAATCACAATCAACAACCGTCACAATACGAATACGACAATATACAACAACCACAATACAACCACAACAACCGACACACTAGACCATCTACAGAAACTGAGTAGGCGAACCTACCTTTAAGCAACTGCAACCAATCCATGCCAACATACGACATATCCAGCAATCAAGCAATGCCTATAACCACAACACAATCATCTATCACAACCAAGCAAACCCTAACTGCAAAGACAAGGATACGAATGATGATGACGACATACCTACATGGAGAAACCCGGCAAAAGACCGCTACCCGACTCAAGTTACGCTCTCCTAAGGCACAAAAACCTTCAAAAGCTCCCATGGAGGTTTTATGGTGAAGGGAAGGGAAAGAGGCGACTAAAGGATTGGAGGAATGAGGCGGAAATGATTTGCGGATTTAACAAAACGAGATTAAAAACCCTCGCTGAAAACCCGATACTCGATCAAGTGTCCCACATACTCAATCGAGTGACCCCATACTCGATCGAGTAACCACGCTACTCGATCGAGTAGCCTCTACTCTATCGAGTACCACACATAACTCGCAACCCAAGATGACTTTAGTACGCACTTCTAAGGACTATTACCGCTCTCAAGGTCGGTCAACGCTGGTCAAAGGGTCCCTAAAAGGGCGGGTATTACAGTCTTCCCCCCTTTAAAATAACTTCGTCCCCGAAGTTCAACTCACCTAACTCAAAGCACAAGACACGGGAACACAACGACATCGCTACTCTTTCGACACAGGTCACTATTCCCCTGAAATGCCATCCCCCATGTCATCATCATCACTGTCTAACACTCTATATATATATATATCGGCTCTTACAACTATCATATAAAACACCAATCTCGCAATACGAACCAGCACCATCAATGATCACCCGTCATATATGAGATTACCCCACTCACTACTAACAGCTATCAACACGAAACATATCTCATATCAACATGCCGCATGACTATAACACCATGTTACCCAACAACGCGATACTATTACGACACATGGCACCACATACTATCAACTTTCACTTCAACGCATGAATTACTCAACGAACTAAAGTAACCAATTACAAATTCATGCAAGCAATGTGATCAAAGTAGTAGAAAACTTTGTAAATAACCAACAAAACATTATAAACGAACAACAACATAATTTCAAAATCAGCCTTTTAATTTTGCGACATTACTCTTCCCCTCTAAAAGGAACTTCGTCCCCGAAGTTCACCACCAAATAACTGTATATGTTACCTATTACTTGCATCGTGACATAGATCTAACCCATATTATTCATTGTTGACATTACTCATATTACTCGTACAACCAGTCAATCATAAAGATATATACAACCATATTCGAACAACTAGTCACCGTCAAACATGTATAAGCATATCATTTGAATTTGTATATATAGAATTCAGTGAAATATAGCTTGTAGACAAAACTGATGTAAAACGAGTGCAATAAGAATAATTACAACTCCACTATTTGCTGTAAATACGCCTTTAAAACCAAGCACGACTTCCAACATATGAAATTAACGGTTCACAGGTGTTACGAAACATCAATAACCATGCTAAACATCAACCATGCAATTATGTAACCTTTACACAATTTTAATTTTCGAAAAGTTCCTGTAACAGTGCTACTCGATCGAGTATGTAGTGGTACTCGATCGAGTGCCCGCTACTCGATCGAGTATCTTGGCTACTCATCGAGTAGCCCTGAGACCAGAAGGCCTAATTTCTACCATACCTGTAGCTACTCAACCGAGTATGAGGTACTCTGTCGAGTACCTACAGGTCAAATTCATGGAAAACCTGTCATAACCCACATGTATATATACATAATCATCACATAACTTGAGTCGGGATGACTTTCCGACTCACAAAATCCTGCAATCAAGTCAAGCTAGCAAATCCGGCCTTATGGCCAACCATACAAATCCGAAAATAAAAGTTCTAACTACCAACAACTTCTAACATCCAACACCAACGATCATAAACAAGGATAAAGAAATAGGAGTATAACTCCTGCTGCTGCTGCTGCTCCTCCTCCATCACCGCATCACCACCACCATCGCCTCCCGACGTGCCCGCTCCTGATGACCCAACACCCGCATCAACTCCCGCTCCAGCTCCAAGACTCACGTACCATGGGGTCAAGCCGCCAAAGGCAAAGGACTGCGGTGTCCCCCAAGCTGACTGATCCACCCCGTAAGAGTGGAAAACCCCACTATAATCCCCAACTCCACTCCACCATACCGGATGCGGTCCCTCTGTCCCAATCCCGTGAGTGTACGCCATCTCGTGCATATTCCTGAGTGTCAAAGTGGATGACACTCTCTCTGCCAAGTAACTCGATCGCGTCTCCGGGGTGTCAAGGTAGGGGTAGCACGGAAAAGGGTGCTGCTGCGGTGGTGCTAACGGCCGTGGCCTAGTCTCAGCGGTCCTCTCCCTCACTCGACGGGGTCCTCTCCCAAACCTGGGCCTCTCCTCCACTACTGCTGCATTCTCTCCCTTCTTCGGCTCGGGCATCACCTGTAGGATCGTATTATCGATGAGGTACGTCCGCAACTGTCGAGGTCCACCATCACCCTCCTCCTCCTCCTCATCGGAGTCCACTGCTATAACCACTGGGTCTAACGGCTCTGTCGGTGGGAGGTGCTCAGGAGCCGGAATCTTCATCCAGCTCATGCCCCACACCCTCCAAGCTAGGCTGCCATCAGCTAAAGTTCTCAACCATTTCAGGTCGAGGTAGTAGTCACGGTCCATAGTAGGCACCGGTGTAGCCAGAGGAACATACTCGGAAGAAGCCTCAAAGGTGGTTAGCTTTTCAGCTAACCGAGGGGCGATAGCGCCACAACTCAAGTACCGGGAAGTAGCCGTAGCCATCAAAGCAAGGCTAGCGCAGACGATGGCAGGAGCATTAAAGACCACCCTCTCGGTCTGCTCCGGGTTGAGGTAAAACATCAGAAGCAACACCTTATGATTGTTCAGTTTACTGATATCCGGTCTATCATAAAGGAGGCTCGAAAGAGAACGAATAAAGATCCTCAATGTAACATGATGAACATCATTAATCAACATGTTGCTTGAGGTGGGAGCTGGCTTTCCGGTAAGACAAGGCATTAGGCGGCAGACACAGCACTCAACAGATAGAGAAGGGACATGTCGGGAATTCGGTTCACTACGGTAGTCCAGTGACTCAGCTGTAAATAACTCAGACGAATTAATGCAAGACGGATGTGGAAAGGTCCTTTCGGTCCACTTTCTATCCTAAAATACCACTAACTTAACTTTCATTCTCGTCAGGGTAGTCTACTGTTTATAGCAGGCCTATTTAGTCCAATCTTTCGATCTAGGATTAATTTTAGCCAGATTAAAGAGGTGACTCAGAAGCGTGCACTCAACTAAGTCGATAAATACAATTAAATTGCCATGGTGACAGAATCTCACAATTAATTCATCTATTTCATTTACTACATCGTCACATTCCTACCGCAGATCCCCTAATCCCAACATGCATTAAATTTAGCTACTCATATCGCTATTAATATCAAAACTAATAACAAATGACGAATTAACAATAAACATGATGAAATAAATAATAAAGTGCATAAAAGTAAATTAGGGCAAAGGAATAAATGAAGTAAACAAGGAATTAAAGCAAACAAACGATTGATTATTATTAAGAGAAGAGAAAGGAATTACAATCGTGCGAATCCGGCGTAAAGAACAATCGAATCCGAGCAAAATAAACCCCAAAGTAAAGTTACAGTGAAGAGCAAAAGTAACGTAGAAGTTTGATAGTAGAAGAATTAGATAATGAATAGATTAGATCCCTAATGACCTAGTAACGTAAAGCTTAAATAGAAATCAACTAAGTCCAACAAATAAAACACACTCACGGGCTAATTAAAGCCCACGCCCAAAGAAACCACTCGATCGAGTGGAATAAAACCACTCGATCGAACAGAACTCAGCGTAATCTACTCGATCGAGTAGAATAGTTACTCGATCGAGTAACTTCCTTTTCAGCAACTTTGGATCGAGTATAAAACTACTCGATCGACCAACTGGGGACGTAAAAACCACTCGATCGAGTGGTAAAACTGCTCGATCGAGTCTTCTGTCTTCGATTCAGCTCAAGTCCATGCCCGACTGCCTCGTAATCCGTGCCTTCACGCTTCCCAACGCAGTATCTCACTCTGGAAAATCCCGTCTCCTCTAAATGCATGCAAAAAGGACGAAAAGGGGTACAATTCCACTACTTTCGCGTTCATTTCTACAAAATGGACAAAACGAACCAAAGTAGCCAATTCGGGGCAAAATACTATAAAAACAGTATAAAAATGCATAGAACTACGTGCTGAAATAGGCTAAAAAGACTATACATTAGGCACGTATCAAATCTCCCCAAACCGAACCTTTACTCGTCCTCGAGTAAACTAAAATGCAACTAATGGAACGGATAAACTCAGAGCTAGCTTAACTTGTCTACTTGAACCAATTTAATGCAACAAAAACTAACAGTTAAAGCTAAGCAGTCAATACGCAAACGAGTTATAAGCTGTTTAGAAATATAGCCAACCTATCGACCTTGCCAGACCAACAAAATCGGACTCTCTCGTGGTCACTCTTCTCTCATGAAGCACGGGGTGAATGATATATGTAAAAGAGAGAAAAAAAGACAGTCACTCACCTAACTGCGACCTACATAGCATGCATGCAACAAAAATGAAAGACAATTCAAGTACTAATGCACACACTCCAACCAATAATGTCTATCACAGCCGAGGGCTTACAAATGATATGGGAATAGTGAGGTTCAGGTGAGAAAAGGCAAAACAAGTTATGGTAATGTGGAGGTAAAAGCGTCAAACTAGTTCCTAACAGGACCATATAAGACCATCCGAATCTCAACTGACTGAAAAACTAAGTACAAGTGCCCTTCATTTGGCACATAACTCACTAAACTCAAACACAATCTCCTCAAAAATATAGAATAAGAATGGAGGAGTCAGACGGTCACAAACTTTCCTTTTTTAACACCGTCTAACTGAATCGAATCAAACAAATCAAACTTTTTCAAACTTTCTTTTTCTTTTTTTTTTCACGTGATCAGCTTTCTATTTTTTTTTTCATTTTTCATTTTTTTTCGTTTTCTTTTTTCTTTCTTTCACGTTTTTCTGTTTTTCTCTTCTTTTTCAACTTTTTTTTCTTTCTTTTCCTTCTTCCTCTACTTACACCAACTCCATACAAAGAAATACGGGCCAAACTGCAGACGGAAAATCATACCACAAAAGACATACTAAAATAGCTTGACTAGGCAGGCTTAATTTTGGATGTAGCTAATGGATCAAAAAGGCAAATTTTGGCTTATGTGGAGCTAAATGGGTGAACAATATAAGGAAAAGGGAAAATTTGCAAGCACCTCCCTGCATGTGACACCAACTACAAACCCGAATATGTGCATTTGACGAGAAATTGAATGTCATAAAAGTGCAAAAATGATGAACATGCTATGCAAGGAGTACTACTCTCAATTCCTAATGAACTGGTCATGAATGTCACCAGTTATGGGCTCTAAAACTCATAATTTATCAAGTAGTTTGCCAATTTATCAGGTCAAGTCTAAACAGCCAGCTATATTTGAACAGAAACTCGTAGACTATGCGTATGACAAAGCTAATAACTATCAACAAAAGTGCAGTTTCATCACGGAAATCTACCGTTCCGACTCAACCTATATGCAAAAATAAACGTGAATATTTTTGGATTTTTGAAATTTTTCTAATTTTTTTGGAATTTTTTTTTTGAATTTTAAAGAAATAAAAAACAATGCAAGCTGAAAAATAAACGTGAATGCAAAACAAATGCAAATGCAGACTCAAAAGGATGTAATACCCTCCCCAAACCAAAACGGACAACGCCCTCGTTGTCCTCCAGCATACACCAGCAGATATATACAGGGGAACGGGAATATACAACCAATAAAGAAGAAAATCAATAAAATAAAGAGGAGACAAAATAAAAGAGTAAGAGATATATACAAAATACGAACTTCCCCAAACAAGCCAGAAAACTGGGGAAGTGAGTAGACCAGTAGCTACTCATCGGTGTCGTCTTCGGCGTCGTCCACCACCGTGAACTCCGGATCAGCCTCCTCCTCTCTCCTCCTCCTCTCCTCAGCTCGAGCTCTCTCCACTGCCACCTCTGGGTCCTCGTCCTCGTCCTCCTCCTCCTCAGCAGACTCCGGGTACCCCTCAGCTGGGTACCGGAAAAAGGAAGGGTGTGGCCAACCCTCTGGGATCGGACGGTGTCGCCTCAAGTGGTACTCATACAGAGGGTGTAAGGTAAGAGCTAAGTCCCTCTCCATACGAGCCTGTCGCTCTGCAATCTCAAGCAACAAACCGTCACGGCGCCTTTGGTCCATGACCGCGGACGCCAAAAAGGGTGGAGGTGGTACAAAAGTAGCCGGAAAAACCGGCTGTGCCTGTGTTTGGTCGGTGGGAGTGGGAGTAGGAGTGGGAGTAGGGGTCGGGATGGGAGTAGCCGTGGAAGGCTGGGTACTCCCTGAAGGTGTGGACCCCTCTCCAGTCTCAACTCTACGCCGCTTCTTGGCGGCGGGTACAGTGGGAGGTGGTCGAAGTGGAAGGTGGAAAGCAGGTGGAGGTGGCAGTCGGGCACCCCTAGCAACAGTAGACAAGGGGTCTAGACGGGGGAGAGTGTCACAAGGTAAGTCTACAGACAAGGAACCGTCTATCTTCCATGTCCGGTAGTCTGGGGTCAGCCAATGCTGAGAAAGCATGGCATCCAGACTCAGTAACCTCTCTCCCTCGAGGTACTGCAAGTCACTAGGCCAGACGGGGAAGAGGGAACGGGTAAGAATGGTGGCTATGCCACCACAAGTAATAGATCCCGTCTCTTTCAGCCCCTGGGCCTGAAAGTACTGGGCGGTCAAGTAAGCTATGTTGAGGGTAAAAGGACCCTCACAGTCAACGTTCAGGTAACCGCCCAGGATGGAGAGCTTGCTGTTTGTGATGTTGTTCAGCTCCTTTCGTTCGAAAATGGTGCTCGCCATCAACCTAAGAGAATAACGGGCAGGGGGAAGGTGGACCTAGACGAGCTTTCGCTCGGTAAAAGTGGTTTGGGCCAGGGTCCGCCAAAGCTGACGAATGACCCTCCTAGGGGCGGTAGTGTCGCCCGTAGAGGAGAAGCCAAGGCTCCTACCAAACTCCTCTAAAGTCATCTGAAAAGTCCGGTTAAACAACCGGAAAGACACTGAAGAACTAGCGAGGTCAGCATCGTATGCCCCGGAGGAGAAGGTGAAGAAGCTGAGGAACTCAAGACTCAGCTCCAGAAAGGTACGACCGCTCATAGTAATGAGGCCAGTCATCCCCATGCCCCGTAGAAGCTCACAAACCGACTCGTAAAGACCGAGTCTCTCAAGTGCCGGTTTATCTAAAAACCGGGAAGGAACAAACTCACAGCCTAGGAGGTGATAAAACCTCTTACGATGTAATGCGTTAACAAAATTTACCTGTGGGTAATCTGGGTGAGAGTCGAGGGAAGTGTCCCCTCGAATAGTAACCGTGCCAGAAGTAGAAGGAGCAGCTGAAGTAGAAGGTGCAGCAGAAGTAGAGGTAGCAGGAGCTGATGTAGAACGGTAACGTCCACAACCTCGGCCCCGGCCTCTAGAACCCAAAGTAGAAGCCCGCTCAGTGACGGTGCGAGGGACTAGGGCCGCTCTAAAGGCAGCTGCAATGGCCGGCAAGTCCGCCATAGGTGTGAAAACGGCGGCTGGAGTAGAAGTAGTGGCTGTTGTGGCCACCACTGGCGAAGAAAGGCTAGCAGCAGTGCTAGCAGTGGTGGTGGCCGTAACGGAAGTGGCAGCCGAAACAGAGCTAGCAGCAGAGCTAGCTGGGGTAAAAACGGTACCGGCAGCTGAAACCAAGAACACAGGTGTTGCGGTACTAACAGTAGTGGAGGCAGTGGTAACAGCAGGGACCACCGTCTCACTCAGGGACAGACTAGAAGTCTGGCTAGTAGAGGGCAGTGAGCTAGACTCCATCCTGTATACAAAGGGGCAGGGGACATGATAAGAAAAACAGCGACTAAGAGTGGCTAAACAACAAGAAAACCAGCATATAACAGCATGACAGTCCCCAAACAGTCGAAAAAATTCGACTTCAGCCCAAAAATTCCCAAAATTCCTCAAAATTTTCGAATGGCAGCATGCAAACGGCGATAGGGGCGGGATAGCAGGTATTGACAGCAGCAATTAAACAACAACTGATGTAGATTAAGTCATAAAAGCATGTAAACCCATTTGACAGTCGAAAAATTCGACTGAAAATCAGCCCTAATCGCGAATTTTGTGCAAAGTTCGAATTTAAGCATGTTAAAGCAATGAGGAAAGGGGATTGATCATCAAGTAAGAAAAAGAAGGGTCACAATGACAGTTGAAGTCGAAAAACCCGACTAAACAACGAATTTCGAATTAAGCATTCCAAATTACCTCATAAAAATTCAAAATAAACGGAATTAAAATGCAATGAGGATGGAGAAATCACTTACTTGATGAGAAAAGACCTACAAAGTGCAATGAATCTTCAAATAACAAGCGAAAAAGGCGATTTTTTCGATCAAAAACCGTGAACCCTAAACCCGCTATAAAACCGTGTAAACTAGCACAAATCAAGGGGGAAATAAGGGGCTTTGAAAGATTAATTAGCAAACAACAATTTGTAGGTGACGGGTTTGGTAAATGGGCAAGAATAAAGGGGATTTGGGGATGTTTTGATCGCAATTAGGGGAAGAGGGAGACGAAAAATTAGGAAGAAATGAATTAGAAACAAAAATAAAGGAGTTTAAAGGAAAACTCCCTGCGTCTTTTGCATTTTCACTCGATCGAGTGGTTTAGAACTGCTCGATCGAGGACTTTAATGCTTCACCTACTCGATCGAGTAGAATTCTACTCGGTCGAGAACTCCCCATATGTGCTTTACTCGATCGATTAAAAAGGAATCACTCGATCGACCACAATTCACTCGATCGAGTATAAAAAGTACTCGATCGAGCTCTTTTCTCGTGTAAGCTCTTTAATTTCGTCTTTCTTCCTTTGAACTTGCGTAAAAATTCCCCAAACCTGCATAAAAACACATGCAAAGATATCCTAAAATACCAAATACGCATAGTAACAGTCTATAGTCTTAAATCTACGCTAAAAACTGTCTAAAATCTAATTGTCCTAATTAAAAGCAATAAAAGAAATTCAACGGAAAATTCAAAAATTGTTTTTACAAGGTGTTACACGGGGCATTTCCCCGCTCACTTCCCAATGTAATTCAGTAGCCCCTTGGAGGGCTCCTGACTGGAGGACATCATCTCAGCAACATTGATTGTCCTCTTCAGCTTCCATGAGCTTGAATTTGAATTATTTAATTCAGTAGGAGGGGAATAGTTCACATCCACATATGCACGAACTTTCCTCGTCCTTGCTCCTTTATCACCGTCTTTAGCATCCTCACTTCCAATTTGATTGACCTTAATTGCACAATACCCTTTGACAGCTCCTTCATTGCTTTCATCTGTACCTGTGGCAAGGAAAACAGACGAACTTTCCTCCTTTTTGCTCTCAACCTGAGGCGGAGGGGTAACACTAGCAGCACAATACTCCAAATTTTCATTTGGAGTGTCAGTAATAGGGTCAATAGAAGAGAGGGCATTGCAAGGCTGAGCTTGCATGGGAGCCCTCCTGAACTTAGACTGATGGAATATCGGCTCCTCGTCCCCTACCTGAAAGGTCAAAGTCTTCCCCCCGACGTCTATAACTGCATGGGCAGTAGACAAAAATGGTCTCCCTAAAATAATAGGGGTGTGTGCATCTTCGGGGATGTCTAAGACAACGAAATTAACGGGAATAAAGAACCTCCCGATCTTAACAGGTACATCTTCTATTACACCTAGTGGTCGTGATATAATACGGTCGGCCATCTGGACAGTCATGTTGGTGCAATTAAACTTTGTCAAACCAAGTCTCTTAGCCAGAGATAATGGTAAGACACTCACGCTAGCGCCAAGATCGCATAGCGCGTTATCAATCAAATAGGTACCGATATGACACGGAATTGAGAAACTACTCGGATCTGACTGTTTTGGAGGTAACTTATTTTGAACTAGGGCCGACCCCACCTCAGTCAAGGCTACCATCTCATTATCACTAATATACCTCTTACGCGTCAAAATTTCTTTCATAAATTTAAGGTAAGAGGGTACCGTGTCGCCAGCTTCGGCGAATCCAGTGCAAATGACACTCGCAAGCTTCTCAAGATTTCGGCAAATTTGCCAAATTGTTGGTTAGCTTTAGTATTCTGTAGACCTCGGGAAGGGAACCGTGATGGGTATCTCGAGTCCCTTGATTCTCTCTTCCAATGTGTCAGCCGGAGCAAGCTCTGTATCCTTTGGACGCTTCTTTCCTCTTGAACGAGGTCTTTCAGGTGATTTATCGCTTAATCGAGCACTAGCAGGCTCTCGATCAAGCTGCCCGTCATCCAAACTACTCGATCGACCAAAAATCCCATTCGATCGAGTAGTTTTTTCAGCAACATCACTAGATCGAGTGGAATTTTCACTCGATCGAACAGCTTCATTTTCCTGTTCACTCGATCGAGTAGAAAATCCACTCGATCGAGTACTTTCATCATCAAATATGCTCGATCGACCTCCAGAAACTATTCGATCGAGCACTTTCTTAGCCGTCAGCTCATTTCCTTTGACAGAACACTGTTCATCATCAGTTATAGCCTTCCTTGGGTCTGATTTTTGCATTTCCGGTCCCTCATATGAACGACCGCTTCTCAAATTGATTAAATTTACCGTCTCATGTGGATTTTTCTCAGTTTGAGACGGTAATTGACCCTGCTTTCTTGTGGATTGATTCGTGGCTAACTGGGCAACTTGAGTTTCAAGTGCCTTAATGGATGCATCTTTCTATTGATCACTCAGCTGCCACTGCTTTGTAAAGGACTGCAACATAGACTTAAGCTCACCTATTTCACTCACCCCACCGGAAGATGATGCACTGTGATTGGGAGGAGGGAATGAAGGAGGCTTCTGAAAGCCTTGTTGATTCTTATGTGGAGGAACATACTACAGCTCTGGCAAAAGCGGAGGAGGGGTAGGATTGGGCACATTTTGACTAGTCCACCTCAAATTGGGATGGACTGCCCCTTGGTTGTTGTAATAGGAACCCCCTCCTTGCCTGTATTGTTGAAAGGCAAGGACTTGTTCCTTCTATGTAAGACAGCCAACGGTAGTGTGGCCATCATTACTCCCACATCTCTCACATGTGACGGTCTCCCCTCTAGTAAGAACATGGACCGTCTGAGGCTCCCCAGCAGCATGTAACTCCAACTTGTCAAATCTAGCATTCATGGCTTCCAAATTGAGCCACAACCTCGCTTATCGATCGCATAAACTGTTCTTATACTATCCCTCGGGTTTCTATACTCAGCACTGTGATTCGCCATCTCTTCAATAAGGGCCCATCCCTTATCATTATCGGTATTTTCCTGGAATCTCCCACTAGATGACTCATCAAGTATGGCTCTATGGTCATCATACAGCCCATTGTAGAACTGGTTAGCTATAAACCATGGGTCAAAACCATGGTGAGGAATAGACCTCACCAATTTCTTGAATCGGGACCACGCCTCATATAAAGTCTCATCGGAGCCTCGCTTGAACTGTAATCTTGGCCCTCAGCAGATTGGTGCGCTGTGGAGGGAAATATCTCTTGTAAAGGCAAGAGCAAGAGACTCCCAATCAGAACCCTTGCAACTGCGGTCCAAGTCATCACCACTCCCTAGTGAATTAGTCAAAGAAAAAGGAAATAGAACTTCCTTAATCTTGTCTTGAGTTACCCCTTAGTGGCGGGGATAGTAGAACAATGAGTCCGTAAAGACCTCCATGTGCTTCCTGGTCTTCACCGCCACACCTCTATAAAGATTTCTCTCCACCAGATTGATGTAGGAAGGACGGATGTCGAATGTATTCCCATCCTCGACCTGAGATTGAAACCCTTTGGAATTGAGGTTGCTTTAGGCACCGAATGACTAGAAAGTTTTGGCATCTTTACTTGTTGATCGGCAGAAATAGGAATGTCTTCTGCGAAAAGAGAATGATCTAGCTCTGGCTCGAAAGTACTCAAGTCTTTCGTGATTTTCTCTGCAAACGGAGTCTATGCCTGAACAATCTCTCTGGTTCTGAATCAGCTGAAACTAACTCAAACCTGTCTGACCTGGGCATAAACAACACTGAAAGAAAATAAATAAGAACTGCCTCAAGAAATAAAAATTCCTGAGACGGATAAAATAAACGAAACAAAGACAGATAGGGCAATTGCCTCCCCGGCAACGGCGCCAAAATTTGATACGTCTGTCGTGTACCTATCAAAAATAAACTAACTAAACTAACTATATAGCTAGGGAGTCAGGTCGATCTCCTAAGGGAGGCAAGATATCTGTAAAATTCCGTCTATTTGGTTACAAATGAGGGGGGTTGTTTGAATTGTCTTCTAAACTACGAAGTTTAAAGGAAGAGAAGTAGAGACAAGAGCAGTAAAGGCAAGAAAATAGGATTAAACTATCAGATAGAGAAGGGACATGTCGGGAATTCGGTTCTCTACGGTAGTCCAGTGACTCAGCTGTAAATAACTCAGACGAATTAATGCAAGAGGATGTGGAAAGGTCCTTTCGGTCCACTTTCTATCCTAAAATACCACTAACTTAACTTTCATTCTCGTCAGGGTAGTCTACTGTTCATAGCAGGCCTATTTAGTCCAATATTTCGATCTAGGATTAATTTTAGCCAGATTAAAGAGGTGACTCAGAAGCGTGCACTCAACTAAGTCGATAAATACAATTAAATTGCCATGGTGACAGAATCTCACAATTAATTCATCTATTTCATTTACTACATCGTCATATTCCTACCGACATGCATTAAATTTAGCTACTCATATCGCTATTAATATCAAAACTAATAACAAATGACGAATTAACAATAAACATGATGAAATAATAATAAAGTGCATAAAAGTAAATTAGGGCAAAGGAATAAATGAAGTAAACAAGGAATTAAAGCAACCAAACGATTGATTATTATTAAGAGAAGAGAAAGGAATTACAATCGTGCGAATCCGGCGTAAAGAACATTCGAATCCGAGCAAAATAAACCCCAAAGTAAAGTTACAGTGAAGAGCAAATGTAACGCAGTAAAGTTTGATAGTAGAAGAATTAGATAATGAATAGATTAGATCCCTAATGACCTAGTAACGTAAAGCTTAAATAGAAATAAACTAAGTCCAACAAATAAAACACACTCACGGACTAATTAAAGCCCACGCCCAAGAAACCACTCGATCGAGTGGAATAAAACCACTCGATCGAACAGAACTCAGCGTAATCTACTCGATCGAGTAGAATAGTTACTCGATCGAGTAACTTCCTTTTCAGCAACTTTGGATCGAGTAGAAAACTACTCGATCGACCAACTGGGGACGTAAAAACCACTCGATCGAGTGGTAAAACTGCTCGATCGAGTCTTCTGTCTTCGATTCAGCTCAAGTCCATGCCCGACTGCCTCGTAATCCGTGCCTTCATGTTTCCCAACGCAGTATCTCACTCTCGAAAATCCCGTCTCCTCTAAATGCATGCAAAAAGGACGAAAAGGGGTACGATTCCACTACTTTCGCGTTCATTTCTACAAAATGGACAAAACAAACCAAATTAGCCAATTCGGGGCAAAATACTATAAATACAGTATAAAAATGCATAGAAATACGTGCTGAAATAGGCTAAAAAGACTATACATTAGGCACGTATCACCTGACCTGACGTATCTCAATTATGATGCATGCGTTGGTGGTAAGTACCCTGCAACTTTTGCTTATCCTGCACATATTCTGTTAGTTCAAAGGAAAGCAGGAAATATTTAACAGGATATACCTTCTTTGCAGTTGACGATTAGATGTCCAATAGTTATTATCCCTTTGAAAGGGTAACTTCTTTCATGGCAATTTTTCTTATGGAGAGGTCGGGGCCATTCTGCTGCAGGGTAGAAGGCTTTCTTCGTTGTTTGCAGGCTGGAGGCTTCTCAAGGTTCCTAAGCATGTTAAGGCTGCTTGGGCTTCAACTTCTGGCAGTAAGGCTTTCTTTTCTCAGAATTGTCAATTTTGGCATAGCGGACTTGAATGCTAGGCTGGCCAAAGTTAAGGAGGAGGGTTCACAGGCGGTGGGCCTGTCTCCAGTACTGGGATTGATCATGATAAGCTATTTGATCTAATTGCTGCCCCTGCCATTCCTGCTCGCTATATTCAACATGTTACCTTGTACGTCTGATTCAGTCATGTAGCCTGCGCACAGTTGACCTGGCTTGTCTTTGCCCCCACCATATGAATCAGTAATGTTTTCTTCTTAATCAAGTGTATTCGTGGAGTGTGTGTGAGTCAATGTTCATTTGCTGCGACTGGGCAGGGTAAGACAAGGATTATATTGGAAAAGTATCCTGAGCCGATGGAGGCTAATGTGTTTCATGTGAAAGAGGAATTATGGTGCTCGGTCAGGCGAGGAATAATTTTTTATCGGTGTTAGTATCTAGCCCTGACAAGAGGGGTGTCATTCCCAGAAATGTCAAACAATGGTATTTTGGCCAACCAAGGATAATGTCCTTGGTCGAATCATTAATCATTTTGTACATTTGCTCAGGGGGAATGTCCCTATAAAGATAATTTTATATTTTGTTGGTCCTGGTCAGGATGGTTATCCCTGATAGGATAGATATACATTTTGCTACCTTTGCCCCAGAGAGTAAGGGTTTTATTAATGATATAAAGTTCGTCTTTTAGGCTTACTTTGTTCAATCCATCATTCTTTTCAAACCTGTTAACCTGTTTTCTTAAAACCTGTTAACCTGTTAATCCTGTTAATCCTGTTAAACCTCCTTTCTTCAAACTTGTTAACTTATTTTCTTCAAACCTGTTAACCTGTTTTTTCAGTTTTTTGTCCCTGTCTTGCGATTAAAGCTAACGTAAGCCATTCAACCACATATAGCTTTTACCATAGCGGTTGAAGGAGTGGGAAAACCGGCCTGTCAGGAGGGCTTATATCCCCTGCCTAACTGGAGGGCTTCGTACTCGGCCTGTCGAGAGGGCATTGAGACTGATGGTCGGGATAAAACACCCTTGCACCGTCTTGTTGCGTCCAGCTGGTTGTAGATGTCTGCAGCAAATAGTCAGGTCAGGCAATTATTTCATGCCTGATTGGTTCTGCTATTCACCGTATCCGGTGATGGTTACCAACTTCATCGGGCACAGCGGGGTGCAAAAAGTTTAAAAAGTACATAAATAAAAAGTCTAATGTACAGTAGAGTAGCCCTCAATCTTGAAGATTTTATTCATGCAATAACAATTCATGTATAATTTTTTCAGGATTCAAGTAAAACAAATTTGGTTAGAACATCCAGCATGTGAAATGCAAACACGTAGGCAAGAAAAGAATGCACATTGTCACGTAACATGTTCAGGAAAGGCACGGCATAACACACATTCAGATGAATAAGTTTGGATTTTTTACCTAGAACATGCAGAGCATAAATTACCACAAGTATGATTGTGCTTTTAGGTGGATGACATTTCAAGATATTGGAATCATGTCTCCTTGCAGTGTTTGTGGCAAGTAAGGT
This sequence comes from Silene latifolia, assembly GCF_048544455.1. NCBI lineage: Eukaryota > Viridiplantae > Streptophyta > Magnoliopsida > Caryophyllales > Caryophyllaceae > Silene > Silene latifolia. The sequence goes on along the minus strand of NC_133537.1, from coordinate 22,953,287 downwards.
TCTTCAATCTGTTGGGGTCAAGCTGATATTTGCTTCAAATATATTCAAACCATATCTACATGGATTTCAGCAGGGATGGCTTCTTCACAACCAAAAACTGATGAATAAGGAGTTTGGCCAGGCTGGCAATTGTTTTTTTTTTTTTGACGACCACCTTTTCATTTAATTCATCTTGACCATTTGCTTTAGGTTAGCTATGCCCAACTTCACAAATGGCTAGGGTGTAGATATTGGATGTAATAACTTAGACGGTTGATGAATAGTCGGAGCATGCTTATGGCAGGCTTCTCATTTCATGTTGTAGTCCAGGCAGTCAGCCCCCAGGGTTGGCCAATAATAACCAGTCTTGAAAACTGTGCCCTACTTCAAGCGGTACGAGAAATCTCAAGTATGGTCCGACCTGAAATCTTTTAAACAAATTATCATTGATGATAAAATAGGTAGAAGCTCTAATTCTAAATGCTCTAGCCATATGCCTGGCCTGAGGTAGTATATCTCGCAAGAACCAATCATAATAAGGCTTAATCTATGAATCATTATCAGTATTGACAAGGTTCACCTATTCAGGCTTGCTGATGGCAGGTTCAAGTAAATGTACAATAGGTACTTTATCATAGCAGGGGTGAAATTTTGAACCAAGGCTGGCCAAAGCATCAGCCTGGGTATTAAGGTCTCTTGATATTTGCTCAATATCAAATGAAATGAATTTATCGCAAAGTATTTTAGCATATTCCAAATATAAAATCATTTTTTCATTCTTTGTTATATAAATTCCTTTTATTTGATTTGCAATTAAAAGTGAATCAGTTTTTACCTTTAGGTTTTGAATACCGAGGTCTAGACATACCTTGAGTCCTACTATGAGAGCTTCATACTCAACCTCATTATTGCTAGTTTTGAATTCACAACTCACAGCCTGGGCTATTATGTCCCCTTGTGGCCATTTTAGCACTAATCCTAACCCCATGCCCCGTACATTAGATGCCCCGTCCGTGAACATGATCCATTCTAGGTTTGAGGTCTTATTGTCTAATTGGTTAGCTTCCTTGGCCAGGTCTAATTTTAGTTTAGGGCTGAAATCAGCCACAAAGTCTGCTAAGGCTCGTGATTTTATTGATGTCCTGAGTTCAAAGGTAATATCATAGGTACTAAGCTAGACTGACCATTCGGCCATCCTGCCTGACAGTCCAGGCTTCCGCATGACAGATTTTATGGGCAGGTTGGTCTTGATTACTATGGGGTGATATTCAAAATAAGGACACAACTTGATATACGAAATAATTAAAGCTAAAACATATTTTTCAAGTAAACCATACCTTATTTCAGCATCTAGTAGACTTTTACTTACATTGTAGACAGGATGTTGCTGACCTTCCTGTACTTTAACTAGGCACTGACAGTAGTGTCAACGAGAGAGAGATAAACTGGAAGGGGTTTTTCTTTGCCTGGCTTAGCCAATCAAAATGGAGACGATGGTAAATATAGCTTCTAATCCTTGAATAATGTTGCCTTCTATTCAGGAGTTTTTTTACTTCCTCGTAGATGTTTATATTTTTTCAGGGGCGGATTTGCGTTGTTTCTGCCGCACATACTTCAAAGATGTGTCAATATTGAGCCTATAGGTGATAACATTAGCATATACTTCAATTGTATAAAGATGAGATCAAGCAAAGCTATATATATATATATATATGTGTGTGTGTGTGTGTGTGTGTGTGTGTGTGTGTGTGTGTGTGTGTGTGTGTGTGTGTGTGTGTGTGTGTGTGTTGATACGTGCATATTCTATACACTTTATCTGCGGTTTTGGCACGTATTTCCATGCATAATTGATAGCTTAAGGCTACTATTTCTCCCGAAAGGGTTTACTTTGCATTTTCTATGAATTATTGTAGGAATGCGTGGAAGTAGGCTAAATCAAGCCAAGTTCGTCCTCCGGAAGCGAGTTCAAGGAAGCCAAGAGGAAGGAGAGTTCATTTCACTCACCTTGAGATGCGTGCAAGGAGTGAAGAGTTGTTTGGAAGCCACAAGGAGCCACTGCACAGCATTTTCAGTCGATCGACTAAGACTTTCAGTCGATCGACCACTGGAGCTCGACGAAAAGCTACTTTTCGCATGTTCGTCGATCGACCGCCGACTTGACCAGTCGATCGACCTGATTTCGAGCTGACGTTTAATTTTCCGTGTTTGACTTTTAAAATCCCAACTTGTAATTAACTTTTGGTATCTTTTTATCATTAGAACGCAGCAACTTTGAGGGTATGTTATTGATTCTGGAAAAAACTTAGTTTTCAGATCTAGCTTGAGACGGAAACTTTTTGATGGGGATGCTTCGTTCTTGATATTCAATTAGTAAGCCTTTTATGCAATTCTTCTTTCTCTTATTTTTGCTTGTTAATTTAATTCTTGTTTCATCAATTAATTTCAGTAACTGAATTTCTCTCCTTTGTTCTAGTTAGATTCCACCATGTTGAATTTGTCCTTATTTGTTAATTTCGCAATTAGTGTAGTCATGATTATGCGTAGGTAACTCCTTTGATTGGGAATTAGGTGAGCCATGGTATAAAATTAGGATTGTTGTGTAGCATGAGTTCTTCCGTATTGGTCTTGTTATCTTTTGATGGATTTCTTTGCTAGGTCGAAAGATTGGTAATTTGATTTATCGCTAGATTTGGAATTTCTCTTGAGTGAAAACTTTGATAAATTCTAGGGAATTATTGGACCGTGAGGTTATTTGAGCTTTGATCGAAAGACTAGCTTATTTTCCCTGAGACCGTATTATGAGATCTCTGTTGCTTGACCGACTGTTATTTGCCATGGTGAACCGAAATTCCCGATCCTCTTTTTATCTTGTTAAGAATATTCATTTTAGCAATTAGCCAGTTAATCAATCGATTTCAAAACCCCCAATTTATCGTTACTTTATAGACTGAAAAATAGCAAACAAAATCAACCTTGTCTCTCTGTGGTTCGACCCTTACTATCACTAGCTATAGTTTTAGTTTGGAAATATAAATTTAATTTTGGTACTAAACAACGGTATCATGTATATATATATATATATATATATATAGAGAGAGAGAGAGAGAGAAACTTACTAATTCAGGCCTGACAGAATCAGGGAAGTGAGATCTTATTAGGACATGCATGTCAGGGTACTCATACCTGATCTATTTCCATGCAGGATGATGCTACACATGTGCCCCTAACTGGGTACTGTAATTTCTAGGTGAGAAACTTACCTGACTCGGAAGGCTTTAAGGTTTCAAAATAACAATCCAGGGCTGATTTTTGTTCAGATCAGAATCCATCCTGTCAGTTTTGGATGTCCCTGACTGGTTTTAGTAATTGGAACTCCAGTATTGCTTTAATCCGTTCAGGACTGAATGTTATGTCTCCTTTGGTCACCATGTAACTCATAAACTTACCACACGTCACATAAAGTTGCACTTGTCAGGACCGAAATATCTTACAAGGATATCACAAGTAGCTTATAAATGATACACATGAATTATAAATCACAACCATGTTAACTAGCAGGCCAGGATAGATTATGTCTCCAAACGTTCATGTTGTGTAATGTGTGTAACATGTTAATATTAAAAATTATATTGATCAAAGGTTCTAATCTCATGCTAGACATGCTTGATATATAATAAGGAAAAGTTAATGTGTAATCATGTAAGGATTCATAATAGTAGTATGATAATAGATCTAAGCATATCAGGATAGGCTAGTCATGACAGGTTCATTCATCCTTCAAGAAGTCAATCAGGTCAGGCTTAGTCGATTTATTTTTCCATGATCAGTCAGGTCAGGTTAGGTTTGCCTAACCCTGGTATATCAGGACTGCCCAAAAACTATCCTATGTAATATGGTCACTTTTAAAAATATTTGATTCATATCTACCTTGGAATATGTACTTATGATGACATATTTATTTAAAAGTTATAGAAAGGATACGACTTACCTGTGCAGGTATATTACTTAATACCTTTGATGATTTATTTTTTTGTTATTGTGTCTCATACCATCGATCAGCATTCCCTGTCCTGATTGGATCTTTAAAGGCAGTCATGCTTAATTAAGCGAGAAACTTCATTTTTGAGAGCTCTTTCTTCATTGACGATGTTCAATTTTTTCCTTCCTCGATCTCGTTCCACTAAGGGTGTACCACATTGAGTGATATAAATTTGTTCGTGTCTAATCTCAGGCTTGGTATAACTGTTCAGGGTTGAGCCGATTGGTCAGGCTTGTAATGACGCTGAGGCCTGCCTTGATAATGTTCAGAATTGACTTTGAAGCCTGTCACGATCAGGATTGGATTGCCCTACCAGGCTTGAATTTTCAAAGTTCAAGGTTTCATTTCCTAAAAACATTAAATTATTAGAATTAATAAAATTCACCGTAGAATAAAAGCCAAAGTAAAGAAATTTTAAGATATATTGCTTATATTTTGCGAAACTTGTATTAGATCTAGGAAAACCTTATCTTTGATTTTCTTTCGTGACAAATATGTCCTTGAAATCCGTATTCTCTTAGTCAACCCTGGAAGTTGTTATACTTATGATCGTTGGAAGGACTTTTGACTTGATTTGGTAATTTTTCCTTTGGATCTAGCATTTCTTCATTTGAAATGGGAGATATGGAAACTCTTGTATCAATTTTTCCCAAGTCTCACAAACTTGTGAGAAGAGAAAATCTTGTGAACATTCTTTTTGGATTAATAAACTAGTTTCCCCACAGACGGCGCCAATTGTTTTGTCCATATTTTGCGCAGGGCTGGAAATCTGACCAGGGTAGAATAGTATGAGGGTTAACTAGTATCATCCTATTTTGATGTTACCGTGATCGTACCTAGGCAGGGTTGATTATAATATAAGTAGAAACGAATGTAAATGTAATAAACAATATAAGAAAACATGGCACAATGATTTATACGTGGAAAACCCTTTAATGGGAAAAAACCACGGGCACCAAGCCAGGAGAGGATCTCACTATGTAATTGGGAGAATATAAGAGTGATAATGATAATGCTTGCAATATAATTTCTAAGTATTGTTTAGCTTGTAGTATGTATTCTTGTGTAGGATGTGTAGTGTATGTTCTCCGAATATTCCATGATCCATGAGCTTTCCCTTTGTCTTCTATATATAGTGATTCTTAGATGGTAGAAACTCCTTGGTAATTATTCTCTATTAAAGGCAAACATTCTCTCTTAATTACGTCATTAATTGCCCTCTTAAATGCGGTCTTGATTGCTCCATAATTGTGCATTAGTGCCTATTAATGCTCCTTCTTTATGACCAAATCTTCCTCTTAACTATCATATTTATGTGGTAGAAATCTTATATAATTATCCATGACTTGGTCAAATATTGACCTTACATTTGACTGTTGTCCTCTCCTGCCCGATGCCAGGCTCGAGCTACCCTGGCGATCTTGCCCTGTGATACCCGTCGTGAGGTGTCAAAAATAAGATTTATAATTTCCAACTACAACTATAGCTAGTGGCAGTCGGGTCGAACCACAGAGAGGCAGATGTAAATTCTAGTTGTCTAAATTCAGTCTAAGGTAACAAGTATGGGGGTTGAGTTGATTTGGTCTAAAGCTAAGAATAAATAAAAACAGTAAACTAAAAAGATGGCTTAAACAGATAAAGAAGGGGTACTAGGATGATCGGTTCATTAAAGCTTCGGCGGCAGCATACTAAACAGGTCTGAATCGAACACAAGTGAGGTGGGAAACAAGAGGTCCTCTCGGTCCACTCTTAACAGATAGCATCTTTCGATCTCGCTATAGGTCCCTAATATCACTAATACTGACTCTCGTCCTGAAAAGCGACTAATGGTCTAAACTATACCTATCTTTCGATCTCAGCACAGTTTAGTCATCTTAATTGGTGATCTAATAACTTACCCTATCTTTCGATCTAATGGGTTTGTCATAAATTAAGTATCTAACTAGTCGCATGCATTCGATTTGTTAAATACAACATTAAAATCAATTAAAACAAAAGGTAACCTCACGAGGTCAGTCGATCGACCGAGAATACCAGTCGATCGACTGACACGCGAATTTAGTCCGTGTTCAATACTTTGCCGCCTACGCTAAAATTCGCCTACATCATAGCACAAATAATCTAGCTACTCATGCTAAGGGTAAAAACAATAATATCAACGATAAGAATTACTGAATTCATGCTTGAAACGATAAAGTAAACAATTAACATAAACGATAAAATTGGTTGCGGGAATCTAACTATCAATTCTACACTAATTATGAAATAAAGCAATAAACTGAAATTAGGGCAGATGAATACCGAATTCGCAGAGGAAAGATTAGTTAATAAGAACCAAGGATCCAATGCTCAACAATAATCCCAAACCCTAATTAATTATAAAGAACTGTCTGTAAAACTCAATGTAAAACTACTGAATAAAGCTTGCTCCTAAACTGAATGAATTAGGTTACGTTATAAAGAGAGTATACGTAACATAATTCCTAAACCTAGTAACTAGTGGGCTTGATAAATCTCGATCTTTTAATTCTCGTCTGGAATAGCGTCTTGGTCGATCGATCAAGTTCTTTGGTCGATCCATCGCTTAGCAAAGATGTACGAGCTTCGCACCGATGGTTGGTCGATCGACTGAAGGTATTGGTCGATCGACTGCTTGAGCTGCTACTTGACTTCTATAAACTCGTGGACTTGTCTTTTGGACCTTGAATCGCGCACCAAGCTCGTTCCTTGGGTGAATACTTCACGTCATATGCAATGCAGGATACTCGGGGACGGATTTAGCTCGGTTTCCGCTGGATTCTTCACATTTCTGCAATAATGTACAAAAATACGGAAGTAGACGGAAATAGGGAGAAATGTAGCATAAACTACATGAATGAGCTCTGAAATGCGTGTAAAATGGGATGTAAAACATCATATAAAAGACACGCATCACCCTGATTGCTAGGCCAAGGTTGAACTTGATCCTGAAGATAACGCGGGAGTTTAGGCTCATCGACTGGTGCCAAACTTGGACTACCCTGACAGACCTGCCCTGATCGTCAGGCCAGGGTAGAATTATATCCTGTCAGTAGTGCGAAATTCCAGGCCCAACACCACCCGTGCTAATGCCTCCCCAACGAGATCAACCTCTTGGTTTATATCTCACAGTCACCGAAACAGCCATGGGGCTATGCTCGCACACACTGTTGGAAAGGAAGAAAGAGTTATTTACTACCTTAGTAAGAAGTTCTTAGAATACAAGTGTAAGTACACACCTCTTGAAAAGACATGCCTCGCTCTTGTGTGGGCAACAAAGAAGCTACGCCATTACATGCTTAGCTACTCTGTCAAGGTGTATTCTAAAATGGATCCCGTCAAATACCTCTTCGAGATACCCGTCCTCAACGGACGCTTAGCAAGATGGACCTTAATGCTCTTAGAGTTCGATCTCAATACATACCTTTGAAAGTCATAAGGGGACGTGTCCGTGGCTGAATTCTTCGCAAACAATCCGATCAACGACACGCAAGCAATAGACACAAGGTCTTTTCCAGATGAGGATATTCTACAAACTAATATGGATTCCTGGGATCTTTACTTTGATGGGGCATCCAATTTGAGAGGATTCGGAATAGGAGTGTCGCTCATTTCGCCTGAAGGCGAGCATACACCACTTTCAGTCAAACTCGACTTCGAGGTGACAAATAATGCAGCAGAATATGAAGCTTGCCTCATTGGTCTACAAGCGGCAATGAGTTTAGGCATCAAGAATCTGCGAGTTCACGGCGACTCATCCTTAATCATTAACCAAATCACTAGATCTTGGAAAACCGAAGCGAAAGTCTAGCACCCTATCAGGCTAGGATAGATCAAGTTGCTCAATTCTTTGACCAGGTTACTTATCTACACCTACCTCGCGAAGAAAATCAGTTTGCGGACGCTCTTGCAAAACTCGCATCCTTGATTAATATGACCGACAACATGGTTGAAATGCCCTTATGCATTAAACGGCGATCAGAACCAGCCTATGTACACTTCCTCACAGATGAAGAAGAAAATCCAGAAGAGCCTTGGTTCCAAGCAATTCTCAATTTCAAGCTCCACGATACATACCCACCAGACATGGATAAGAGGGGACAACGTGCCATACGCCTACTTGCCTCTCAATAACTCCTCATGAAGGGAGAGTTGTACGAAAGAACACCTCTTGGTGTCGCCTTGCGTTGCCTTGATCGTTCATAGGCACAGAAAGTAATCGAAGAAGTTCATGATGGAGAATGCGGTCCTCACATGAGTGGACCTATGATGGCAAAAAAGATTATGCGTCTTGGATATTACTGGACGACAATGGAGTCGGATTGCATCAAATACGTTAGGCATTGTCACAACTGCCAAATCTTCGGGAATTTGCAACATGTCCCTCCTTCAATGCTATATACCATGACGTCTCCATGGCCATTTTCTGCTTAGGGAATAGACATAATCGGAAAGATCACTCCAGCTCGACAGGAGGCCACTGTTTCATTTTAGTAGCTATCGATTATTTTACCAAATGGGTCGGAGCAGCATCTTACACTAGCCTTACAGCCAAACATGTGGCAAAGTTCATACAAACCAATTTCATCTGTCGATATGGTTGCCCACATGAAATCATTAGTGACAATGGATCACATTTTCAGGCCGAAGCTGCACAATTGCTAGCCAAATATAAGATCAAGCATCACCATTCCTCTCCATACAAACCTCAAACTAATGGCGCGGTGGAGGCAGCTAATAAGAATGTTGTCACCATCCTTAAGAAACAATCGACAATTATCGCGATTGGCCTAGAAAAATACCCTTTGCATTATGGGGATATCGCACATCAGTTAGGACGCCCCCTGGGGCTACTCCTTCCTATTTGACTTACGGCATGGAAGCTGTACAACTAGTGGAGCTAGAGATCCCATCTCTGCGCATTTTACTCGAAAGTCAAATTCCAGAAGCTGATTGGAAGAAAGATAGGTATGACGAACTCGTCCTCCTGGACGAACGAAGGTTACGCGCATTACATAATGTGAAGACATATCAAGCACGTATCATACGAGCCTTTAACAAACGGGTCAAACCCATAAATATCAAGGAAGGAGATTTAGTACTCAAGTCAGTCAGAGCCCTCTTACCTATCGATCCACGAGGGAAATTTAAGCCTAATTGGGCAGGATCATTCTTAGTCAAGTCCATACTTTCGGGGGCGCGGTTAAGATCACAGACCTAGACGGAAATGAGTTTTCTAACCCCACCAACCTAGACCCATTGAAATGGTACTGCCCTTAGAAATAGGATAAAAACGCGCCTTGCGTGACCCACGTGCCGCTCATGCGACACGAAATAAAACCGGCCCCTGGCCAGCTAAAAACTCTTCCCATCACGCTCCTGCGTTTTGACATTTCGACATCCTCATATCATCAAATAAATTAAATTGCACTTCCTTAGGAGTAAGTAAAGGACATGCTTATTTTCTAAGTTCACCACAAGCTCTTGCTTCGAACATTTATTCTTTTACATTTTCCCGAACTACACACATGGTTTGATTTCATTTTTTCTTTTGATTTCATTTTTTCTAATGAATACGTAGGCAATCCTTCACCGGATAAAACCTATCATTTTTTTTTTAAATGTAAATAGAAGGACATTTGCATTTGCATTTGAAATTCGACAAGAATAAATAAAGGAAATTCATGACAGTTTCTTAATTAATAAAATCTTTTATTCATTGTTCCATAAATAATAATAATATGCCACATACATATAAATTTTAAATGCTGAAATCTTAAAATGCTAGGCTAGGATTCTAAAAACCCCGCCATTTATTACAACTTAAATAATAATAAATAATACTAGTATAAATGACTAAGGCTATTCTTCCATTTTTTTTCCCTTGCCTTTGTCACCTTTGTCATATTTCTTGTCTCGACCACGAGCAGGACACTCTTGCATTATTTCCGACCTAATCACTAACTGTCGTTCTCGCGGTCTAGCATTCCCATTTCGATCCACCGCCATCTTCTCGGCAGGAGCATTCTTTTGTTTCTTCGATGGACGAACAACCTGATACCCGACTTCTTCTTCCTCTTCACTCAAATACCTTTGGTTCTCCTTCGCCACTTCACGAATTTTGCAGTCAACGGGCTCGTGCTTCCTTAGCTTCTCACGTTCCTCAGGAGTACTAGCTTTCCTCCATTCCAGATATGAATCAGATACCCATAATGGGCCAACCGCGACGGGCATGAACCACATGTTCCTCTGGGCCCAACGAATAGCCCACTCCCGACAAGATCATGCAGTATGTGTCAAGGCAGTTTGAGGGACAGTGTCTAGCTTCGGGATTTTCTGTCTTAAGCCCACTTGCCCTATCAATCTCTTCGGAAAAGTATGGACCATGAATTCCAAGCCGGGAACGTGAATGGGCCGCGTCGGATCCCGCGATGATACTCCAGTCATGGACCTGAGATGCCACCATGGCACTATCAACCTGATCAAGGGCCCACCTTCACTCTTCAGTTTGTTTTTCCAATAATCGTATACTCGAGTGAAGTCCACACCATATACAGCCTCGTTCTCATCGCAATCGATCAGGAATGATATCCTGCCACATCAACTGGGGGCTTGATCAACCGCAGCCTCTCCATCAGCCAAATCAGCAAAGAAAGGAAGACGGGAATCGGTCCCATATTCGGCCAAAAAAAACGAGATAACAAAAAACGGCCAAATAGGACAAGAAGACGGGTTCTTACCTGTAAAATGATAGAACTACCAAGGTAAGGAAGCTCGCGGTTCGCCTTCTTGTTGTGCAACCCAAGGATGGTCTCCCCTAGAATCAAGCACGCTGGGCTCCTGCGCAGTTCCTATTGTTCAACCCAAGGATCGCAGCTCCTGCTGCGCCTCTTCCCCAGGTCCTTTTCCTCATTTTGACGGTCGTGGATCTTTCCTAATTCCGTTTTAGTTACAATTTCCTATTCCTATAAGGATTTAATTTGATAATTCCGTGTAATTGCCAAATTTGCGTTTCCTAATCACTACGGGTTCGCTTTTCGAGGCAAAATCAACATTTTTGCCATATACGCACACTTACTCATTTTTATTTTCTCTTTCTTTTCGGGGAATCATTTCAATCCCTATGTTCAAAATATTTCTAATACACTTAGACATTTCTTTTAATTTCTTTTTTTAGGGGGTAGCCCTCCCTACCGTTCGGTCGTGTCATTTTTGTCCACTTTCGGACACTTTTCCCATTTTTGTCCATTTTCGGACACTTTTTTCTTTTTTCTTTTTTGGAAACTTTTATTATTTTTCGCGCTTATTTAGGCCATTGTATTTAAGTTAATTCATTTTATTATATGCTTTGCTATGTGATTTTCTATGTGAATTTCGGCAGCATGATGGCGTAAACCGTCACATGCCAAACCTGCTTTTAAGCTAACCTGCAGATATAGCAAACACCCAGCAGCAAAGGCACACAGGCCGTCATATATACATCCAAAAAAAAGGCAAATGTACATCAAAGGACGGGCTTCTGCCCAAAGTAAAGTGACATCAAAAGAGAAAATGTACAACTGTACAAACAACCAACAGGCTAGCCCTGACGACCCCTCAGCTCAGCTACTGTCGCCTCAAGAGTGGCGATCTCGGCATTTCGGGTCTCGAGCTCCCTCAACAAGCGGGCCGTCACCTCCTGGGACTGCGCCAGCTCACGCTCTAGGCTACGCTCCCTCTATACAGAGAAGAAATGACATAACATTTTACTTCACTTTCCTTCACAAGTTTGGAAGTAGTAAAGATAAGGAGCAACAAACGGGAAGAAAAGGTTCATACCTGCCTCCCAGAGCCACCAGCAAGGGCCTCGATGGCTGTAGCTCGTAGCCGGTTGGCCATCCTCCACAGCTCCACGTGCCTGGACGGTGCCACCTTCATTCGAATACAGAAAAGGTTCAAACAAATGCATTCATATGAAAAGAAAACATCAAAGTACAAAAAGACAGCCAAAGTTGGGGGCTTACCCTCCTCACGATGTGCTGCCACCCGACCAAGCCAGCGTTAGTCACCGCCTCGCCGAAGTCACGCATCTCTGAGATCGTTATCATGCCCGCCGCGTCAGTGTACTCCAGTTTCTCTGGAAAAGTTGGGGGCTCGACTCCCGCCACCTCGATCTCCTGCAAGTTTAAAATGATTCGTTATCTTGATGATCATTCATCGTTTATCGGTTTCATCAAAAATGACAAGTAAAGATGCTTACCACGATCGGCCAGTACGCTAACCTCTGACGAACAAACTCCGCGTACTCCGCGCCGGGAAGAAAGAGGGTGTCACCACTCGCACCAACCAGGTCTGTCATCCTCTCAGCCTCTGAAGGCTACCTAAACATCGTCCATGGAGGATCGATGGGAACCGTAAAAGCGTCGCGGGAGCAATGTCAATTCAAACGCTCACCCAAGTACCACACGGGCCCCATGGGCGTCGTCAACAGCAAATGACTCGAACTCCGAGGACGGAGGACCTCAGCCACGAAAGCAGGAGCTCCAGTGAAGCTCTCCCAGGGCCGGGCCACCCACTAAAGCAAGTGGACGGGGGGTCAATCCTATGATCGTCTCTAAATGAAGAAACAAAAGATACAAATGAAAATCAACATACTTACGTTGTCCAAGCTCAGGGCGTTCACGCCCCTCCTGTAGACGTCGTAAGAGGACCGCTGACTCTTCCGACGGCACACGATCTAGTCCCTGATGACGGGGTACTCCCTCGGAACGTCCTCCGCCCTCTTGGGTGCGAAACTGGGAAAGTAAGAGTACACCCACGCCTGCAGACAAATAATAGTGATTACAGCTCATTCTCTACAAAGTGATCTTTCATATTTTCAAAAATAAATGAAACATGACAAAATGATCTTTCATAGTTGCAAGAAAGGTTCATACCTCCAACAGAAGTCCAGGACCGACGGTGGCAGGAGAAGTCCCCTTCTCCATCAATTCCGGACGAACCATGGCCCTCATGTAGCAAGTGAGGACCGCAAAGCTAGAAGTAACCCAGTCCCAATGACCTAGGCTACTCAAGTCAGCAAGAAATGGAAGAAGCTTCGTCGACAGCCTCTCCCCCTTGTCTCCGAGGTAAATCAAAGACAAGAACCACCACAACCACAAATGGGCCCTCTACTCAGCAGTACAAGGTGGCGGCGGAGGCACCGCGCTTCCGTCCATCCTCACTGTAGCCGGGACCCTACCACCAAAGTAGTCCCTCGCGTAGGAACTCGGCACTAAACCGGGAACTTGGGCCGCATTCGCGGCCAAGTTTCAGCCGATCAAACTCCTCGCCTCGGCCGAGTCCACTCTCATGGCGGTCAATGGCCAAACCACTGGCTCCTCTCCACACGGAAGACCCGAGATCATGTCGTAGTCCTTTAGAGTGAACCCGATCTCTCCAAACGGCATATGGAAAGTCGAGGTCATGTCCCAAAACCGATCAAGAAAGGCTCGAATCAGGCAAAGGTTGGCCCGAATCTTCCTTTCCTTGATCTCTCTCCAAGCCCGCACCAAGGCACTGAAAGCTCCCTGCTCGATGATGGCCCGCTCCTCCTATGTCAGCTTCCCGAAATCATCCATCATCGTCGTGTAGCCAGAAAAGGACCTCATGTTCCCAGCTTCCTGCGTCAATTCAAGAGAAAGTTTTCTTAAGCGTAGCAAATAACAAGAAATGAATAAGCAAATGATAGGGGAATTTACAAGAAGTAAATGAATAAAAGAAATGGCAAATGGAAGATTGACCCTACTCCTTACCGTCTTGTACGACAAGTGGCTCTCTGCTGCCCAAATGAGATGTCGGCCATCCCATTTCTCGGCCCACTATGGCGCTCCTGCGAGCTGGTGGCCGGCTCGTCCCAAGTTGGCCCTCCGTGGGGCCTCCTCCTCCTCTAAGTCCTCCTCTATCACCTGGACGGTGGAAGGCTCAACATCGACGTCGGTCTCCATGAAGTCTCTCACCGACCCAGAAGGGACGTCCTCTGCAATCAAATTGATATAAAGCAATATTATAAGCATTTTCAAGCATTTTTCGAGCATATCGAGCATAAGAATGGCATTTCTTGCCATCTTTGGCCATGCTTTGCTAAGTCTAACCACTCGCGTGGTAAGATGGGTCAAGAATAGTTCAGGTTTGAGCCTGGTTGTGGGCTTAAGCTGAAAATTCGGCAGCATTTCGCTACAATGTCAATTATGCCATATAAAAGTGTCCCAGAGGAGCTATCACAAATCAAAAATCCGACATGATAGCAAGTTTACCCACTACTCAAGGATTCCAGAACACCAAGTTTCATCAAAAATGGGCTAGTATAGGGCCATTTTCGAAAAATTTTACGGTCTAGTAGAGAAATCGTCACATTTCGCCCTCAAATCCTTAATACTTGACGAAAATTCGAAAGGGATATATGGTAGTGTTCTTAACATTGCCAATTACTCATTTCTAATGTCAATTTCATGAGGCAAATCCATTTGACGCAAAAGCCCCAAATTTTCGAGTATATGGGTATTAAAAACCCTAATTTTCAACTTAAAATCAAGCTCAAATGCGAATTAAAGCAAGAACGAGACACATACCTTGATTAGTCATGATTTATGGCAAGATTCGATCAAGTTTTCGACGTAATTTGGTTGGGTTTTGATAAAGAAATGAAGAAATTGTGTTTTGAAATGAAAAATAAAACACGACTGAAAATCGGGTATTTACCCAGACATGGACGAGCCTGGGAAAGGACGTGGCACTAGTTGCGCCTCTTCTAAAGGTCGCAGCACTTGCCGCGCCTTTTCCTTAACAGGTTTTTCTCAAAATTTGTTAAAATTTGTTATAAGTTCGTTATTTGTGGGCCCAGGCTTTTTGCGCCTCTTCCTCAACATATGGCTCCGTTTCGGCAATTCACTTTGTCCAGATCAGCATTTTCTTTAACATACTACAAGACAACCATGATATTTTACTTCTCTTCAGCGATGCTAATGGCATGTCACTGTCAATACATTTTATTCCTTTCAACAACGCTAATGGCGTGTCGTTGTCGATACCTTTTATTCTCTTCAGCGATGCTAAGGACGGGTCGTTGTCAAGTTATTTTCTTCAGTGGTGCTAAGGACGCGCCGTTGTTGATTCGATAATTTTTATCTTTCTCCCCAGCGATGCCAATGGCGCGCCATTGTCGGTCCCAATGAGAGTTTGCTTGAGGACAAAGACAGACAGATTCCCATAGTCAAAGATATGTTTCCCAGCGATAGTTTGCTTGAGGATAGAGACAGGCAGATTCTCATAGTCAAAGATATGTTTCCCAGCAAGAGTTTGCTTGAGGACAGAGATAGGCAGATTCCCCAGAGTCATCAATATTTTTCCTAACGAGAGTTTGTTTGAGGACAGAGACAGGCAGATTCCCCAGAGTCACCGCTATATTCCCCAACGAGAGTTTGCTCGAGGACAGAGAAAGGCAGATTCTCCAGGTATGGTTTATTCTTATGGCTGGCGAGCTTCCTTATGTAGTCTAATGGACTTTAAACAACCCTCTCCGATAGTCTACAAACTCTAAAATGTTCCCGACAACAGGTCCTTGGCTCAGACCCCTTGAGCCGCCTCGCGTCGCCATAGTCGTCAGGTTGTAATATTCGATTGACCTGATGGCTATACTTTGACTTTCGCCTTGTCCAAGCCTCAGTCAAAGTGGGGGCTCTGTATATATCTCATTTTTGCACCTCCCGTCAACCACCCCGTGATGATTAGGCCGCATGTTTGATACGCGGAGCAATTTTATGACAGTTCGTAAGTTCATCGACAAGTGATAGCTCAAACACTCGAGTCAACCTCATGGTCGTCATCTACGCACCGATACGGTCGTTTTGACAGTAATTAGGGTTCATTTGGAGTCCGGGTCAAAAACCGCTTCATTTTCTATAAACCGTTTAAAATGCCAAGTCGGAATGTTCAAGAAAGTTCTAGAGTTCTCGGAATATTTATTCCTAATTTAATTTAATATCTTTAAGGAATTATCTTCCGTATATTGTGTTTCACGGAATAAGGAAGTGTATAACTACCGAAATTCCATAAAAAACGCGGAAAACTTTCTTGCTGAGGAGGAAACCTCTGGGGAAATAATGCAGCAGGTGCTGCGCCTCTTCCCCGGCCCCCTTTCCATGCTTTCCAGAATCTTTTCGAGATTTGTTTCCGTATCCGTGCCATACCTAAACTCCTTCGTGTGTTTAGCATAAATAGAGACCTTCGGTCTCCATATTTGGCACGCGAGTGACCGCCCTTCTCTTCTCTCTTTGCATTCTAGACCACGCTTTTGCTTTCAACGCCTACGTGCTTGATCAATCGACCACGTAAGCTCATAGCATTCTGAGTCCCAGTCACGTTGCATAGACCGACCAATTTGACCAACTCTACTTTAATCAATCTAATCAATTAATCTAAATCCTTTAACAAGGGCACTTTCCACGCATTATTCGAGTCGAGCAATCACTAAACGATAATTTAGTCAATCTCATTTCGTCAGACATGTAAGTCTGAGGGTGTAAATCCTATTTTATTTATTGTATTTTTATTTTGTATCACGGATGTAAGGTTTATATCAAAATCACGCTCAAAACCGTCTTAAAAATCCTCTTTCAAAACCGTATTTACAAATCAGGGGAGGTTTGACGTCGAGAAGAAACGCAGCAGCAGCTGCGTCTCTTTGAAGAATCGCATCATCTGCTGCGCCTCTTCCTGAGGTTGCCGCTACTCCTGCTTTTCTTCTTCTTCCTCGACCTTCTGTAATTTTCCCTTTTCTCTTTTTCTTTTGTTCCCTTTGTTCTTATCAGTACATAAATCATGTTTTAATTAATCCTTTCAAATTATATTGTTTAATTCGACTTAAATCCCTTATAATCAATATTTGCGGGTTTTCGTCATCTTATTCAAACCCGAATTTTAGAGGTTCGATTCGTTCATATCAAGTCTCTGGAATTCGCCTTTTGTATATAATTCTGTTTGTTTGATTTCAATTTATCAAATCAATTCTGTTTTCAAAGTTCAAAGTTTGTTCCTTTATTAAACCCGACACGAGTTCGATATTAATTATGTAAATCGCGGTAGTATCTCACCTTTAATTCGTTTTATGACGTTTCCAGATGTATGTAACCTGTTAAATCACTTCTACTTGAGTTCTAATATCAATGATCGACCTTAAAATTACCAATGAACGACAACAATCCGCGGTTCTGACTTCACAGCCAGAGTCCAACTCAAGAACAGACGCAGGAGGAGTTGCGCCTCTTCTCAAGGACGCTACAGATGTTGCGCCTGTTCTGGGTTGGCTTCTGTCCCTGAACTTCTTTCTCGCCTTGATGTAGCCTCTAATTACTTATTTAATCGACTATTAATCGTATTATCGCCTCTAATCAGTCGTATTTCAGCTTTTAATTCTAATTCTTTTCTTCTCTGAAATCTCGTTTTGAGCGTGCTTTTGACGTAGATCAGATAAACTTTGTAATTATTGTAATTTTAATTATTGTATCTCTTTTTGTCGTAATTATTATTTATGCATGGTTTATTTACTTGATCTTTCACATGTAATTGAATCTAAAATCAACTTCGACCCCAAATTGTTTGCTAAATTACGTGCTCACCAACATAGTTTAATTCACATGCTAGGATTAACCTATTGTTTGTTGCATTGAATGCATATAATCGACAACATATCAAATATGAACGATTTCCCTAATCATTAGTAGAGGCCGCTATCGAGGCGGGCGGGATTAGGTGTTCGATTAAAGAGCTTCCTAATTCGTACCCTCATCTGTGACACCCCGCGATAAAGCGGAAAATATAACTAATAAATTAAAGCGGAAATTATGAGGTTTTAAAAACTTTTAAATCATTAGTTAAAGATTAACACGCGGGTGCCAAAATCGAAAGCGAAACGAATACAATAGTAGACAAACTTAGGTAATTACAACCCAAGTCTAGATAAGCGGGGAAAAGATATCCCACGAATAAACAAATAAAGGGTTTCTAAACTAGAAACTAAGGTCCAAGGGTTAGTTCTCGCTAGCCCACACGTCTTCCCCCACGTAAGCATCTTCACCACCTGTCATTCATGTAAACATGAACGCCACAGTCAGTGGGGAGTAACTCAAGGTTCTCCCAGCCACAATATGTCGAAATGCAAGTAACAAACACTTAATTAAACATATTAATCATGCATCATATGTGAACAATAAAGAACAAGGAGATATAATGAATAATCAAGATGAGATAGGCATAATACTTCCTTAATGAAATAGGCATGATACGATAGAATAAACATGCGATCAAGGGCATAGAACAATCAAGTCAACCAACTCATATTGACACGACTCAACAAGTGTAAGACCGACACAAAGTGTAGACGGAGTATCCGACTCAGAGGCTACCTTTAAAGCATGTCCGAGATACCACACACAAGACTACATCCTAGACTCCAACCTCCTGGTAGGACGACGATCATAATACGGTCCTAGTCTAAACCTGGATCCAGACTCTCGGGATGGACGTCACCCGATTCGACATACGATATACCAATCGTATCCAAGACTCGAAACATGGCACACACTCGTAACCAAAGGTCGAGTAACCTCAAATCGGAAACATGGCACACACTCGTAACCAAAGGTCCAAAGAAAGGCGGAAGGATATCCTAATCCGGAAACATGGCACACACCCGTAACCAAAGGTCCGAAAGAGGAAAGATAACCCAATCCGGAAACATGGCACACACTTGTAACCAAAGGTCCGAAAGAGGAAAGATAACCCAATCCGGAAACATGGCACACACTCGTAACCAAAGGTCCGAAAGGGGTAAAAAGGAATGTCAAGTCGTCACACAATGTAAAACGTCACACTTGAGTCACAATAAGAGTAAGAATGATCATGCAAACATCATATGACACGGGATCTTTAATGTCACATTCATACTCATGGCTTGCATCTCACCATGAGTACGGATGGGAACATCAATCCCGACGATCATATCGCAACTAGAGGGCTTATAGCTCACCCCTAGTATCCGATAGGACCAAGACTCTCACAACAGGACAATTCAGGGCATTATCAAGAATATGACTCTTCATAAGTAACTATTTATAATAAATGTTTCATGCTGATATTAATAAATATTTCACTTTATAAATTAACATGCCGGGAAAATAAAATATAATACGCGATAATGAATAATTTACGTTATATGAAATATACGGGATAAAATGTGACCAAGTCTAAGTGATCCAATTATGAGCCCAATATACAAATTATGAGGAGTCCAACAATTAAATCACAATAAGCCCAACAGATAAGATAGACGGGTCCAACTAAATTAACAAGGCAAATCCAACAACATTAATAAGATAAGCCCAATTACAAACATATGACAAGCCCAATTAACTTAACAAGTCAAGTCCGATTGAATACAATACAACACCATATGACCCAAAAGCCTCGATTTCATTTCGAACGTCCAAAGATTCAAAGCCGTATCAAATAACATTCTACACTCAAACTTAAAGAAATTAAAACCAAATGGAGGAGACACTGATTGATAAAACTTTGACATTTCACTAATATTTGACATTTTAACATACGGTCTGTATTGTATCCGACCGTAGGAAACTCTTACGTACACACAGAGTGTACAGAGTACTAGGCCACCCTATTTTACCAAAAGTCCTTGAGAAAAATATAAAGCATGCATATCAAGCACCACAACTCGCCTCAACCAAAGCCTACTACCCCATCATTCCACCCTCAAAACAGGCACCATTCGACTACCCACAACTACCCATAGAAACAGCCTATAAAACAGACTGCTCAAACACATTAAAACAGTCCCAAAAATGCATAGAAAACCGTCCCACATCAGTCACCCTTACGCCTCAAAAACAGTCCCGAAAAGCACCATTCAAAACTGAGCCCAACTCAGCCTGCAGGAAGCTAAAATACACCTCAATTTGCAGTAAATGGTAAAGCTAACTCAATTGACCAAAATTTAGCCCCAATACGAACACACGGAAAGAGCAACCGGAAATAAAACCAAAACAGTCCAGACACAACCGCCATTTCGACTATCCAAAACAGTCCCGTGGCCGCCATGACAAACGTCCCCAGAACAGCGAGAAACCGTCCCAAAACAGAGCAATAAGCCCGCTCAAAAGACACCCAGAACAGTCCAATTTACGAGTACCTTGAGGCGGGAATAAAGCACGACTAAAAATATGGATAAACACCACAAATTTCACCACATTAAAACTCAGAAAAGGGACAGAATAAGCAGCCAATTCATCCGTGAGAAAGAGCACGACATACGTTCGAAACAACCCGGATAACTGAAATCACTTAAGAGGAAGAGGCTATGAAAGCAGCCCAATACACATGTAAAAATGCTTACTAAAATCACACATTCAACCAATAACAAGAAAAAGACATAAAGGTTTAGACTTTACAATGAAAACGAGTGAAAACCGATTAAAAGAAGAAATATCGACACTTTGTCGAGTAACCTATCACCGTTACCTCTTCGCCCTTCAAAACTCCGAGTAAAGCGCTTACAGAATACGAGCTTCCCTCCGGTTCATCAGTTTCTTCAGCTGGGAGGAAGAAAACGACATAAAGAAGCTGAAAATCGGGACTTTTATGAGGCGGGTCAAACTGAAATCACCACAAAATCATAGCTTTCTTACCTAGAAAGATGAAGGAGGAAGTAAGGAGAAGAATGGTACAAAAATTAAGAGGAAAAGTGGAGAAAATAGGCCAGAATCTGGGTTTGAAGCTCGGCCAAAAATGGCGTCTCTTGAAGTTGTTGTTTTGTTTTAAGGAAGAAGACGAGAGAGAGAAAGAAAGAGGATGGCAGGGTGGGGTTTTGTTTCACGGGATGCAACAACAAAAGTCAGTAAATAATAATAATAATAATAATAATAATAATAATAATAATAATAATAATAATAATAATAATAATAATAATAATAATAATAATAATAATAATAATAATAATAATAATAATAATAATAATAATAATAATAATAATAATAATAATAATAATAATAATAATAATAATAATAATAATAATAATAATAATAATAATAATAATAATAATAATAATAATAATAATAATAATATATAATGTTAATAGGAGATATTTTGAAAGTAGAGTGTAGGGTGTTAGGTGGGTGTGATGTGTTGTCTTTATAGGATAGGTCGAGAAAGGTTAGTCTTACAGGTGGAAATGGACGGTCTATTGCTAGACGGAATTTAAGACGCAAATTATTATTATTATTATTACAGTCATTATTATTATCCGACCAAAAATACATGCCTTTAAGATATAATTTAATCGTACGTATTTTTATAAAAATGAGCTTTTATATAATACGTTTGTAAAAATCGTGTTTGACATAAAATTAATTAAATAAAATAAATAGAATAATTCAAAATTATAAAATAAAGTAACCAAACGGTTTAATAAATTTTAAATGTCAAAATGGGAAATTCGCGGGTGTTACATCATCCCTGTTGGAGTAAGTGTCCCCGACAATAATGCGATCACAATTGTCGATCATAATTGATCACATATTTAAATCTCATACCAAGAATACGAAAGGGATGATACATTATATATATATAGTCAACTGGTCCACACATATCGGTAATGATTGGCTGGCTAGAGTTTGATATTACTGTCGTGCGACGGTGGTGATCAGTTGATCCCTTGAGGTCACACCTAAAGGACGATTCCCTTAATTGAAAAAGGTTAATTAATTGTATACCGATATAGATTAATTAATTCCTTAAAATTGAACAAATTATTATTATAAGAGAGAAAATGATATCTTATTATAATGTGATTAAATGAGATTTTATTTAGTAATTTAAGAAGTTATATTACTAAAATTAATCGGTGTTTGCGAAACACGCGAGATGAGAATGATAAGTCAGTTATAATTACAAGATGTTGTGAATTATACTAACTAGTAATTAAATGACCATTTTATGAGAAAGTAATTTTATATTACTAGTCAATTTGTTAAATATGATTTATTTAATTTGTAAATGATATTTAATTTGTTAAATATGCATTTTTAATTAAAACATGACATAAGACATGTCACATGTCTCATGACATACAATTGTACAATTGACAAAAATAAAATGAACTCCATATTACACATATAAACCGAAATTGATAGGCATTGTGAGAAGTTTTGTCTTTTTCCATTTGTCTTATTCATTTGTCCAAAATGCTTGATAGTGACATGACTATGGACAAAGGCTTACACATTTGTCTTGTGAAGACAAAAAGAAAAATAATTATGGTCTATTACCATAAGTGGCCACCGGTTTTGTGAAGGATTATTAGAGTGTTTTTCCTCTAATTTTTTATCATTCTCTTATGTTTTTCATAAAAACTCCTTTCTCTCTCTTGTTCATCATAAAATCAAGTTTGATGAATCTAATTTGTACAAATCAAATACTAATAATATTAGTAGTAGTATATGAGCATTAGTAACCAATTTTAAGGTAAACCACATTATAAATATCTAGTACATATTAGTTTGTGGTATTAAGGGATAGTTTTGGGTGCTGCTAATTGGAGGGCTTCTATTTTGAAGTCATGTATGTTCATCCATTTTGGAAAGCTTAAGAACTAACAAGAAGGAGATCTTGTTGGTGCCCATTTGACCGAAATTTATTTGGTGAGAAATTGATTTTCTTATCTCCTTTTGTTTTTGTTTGCATGCATAAGATTTAGAAATTAATTTTATGACTAAATTAATAAGAATATATATGAATATGTTGTATAATGAGATATAGATTTCCAACAAGCGGTATCAAGAGCACAAGGTTGTTTGCATGCAAATCGGTTATAGTTTTTCCGAGTTATACGATTAACATATAAAACTCATAAATTTGTGTTATTATGATATATCACGAAAATAATTTATGCATGTTAAATTTTCTGATCCTAAAATGTATTTAGGATATTTTGGTTTAATTTATGGATTTTATTGTTCATTTTATATAATATTGACATTAAAATATGATTTTTATGATAAAAATGTCATTTTTGGACGAACATTAGCTAAACTTCGAATTTTCCAGTGGTTTTTGGATATATTTTCACATATAGTATTTTTAGATGATCTGGAAATTTTCAGAATTTTTGGTGTTTTTATGCTCGAAATATGGATTTTTCATGATAAAAATCGAATTTAAATGAAAAATAGGTTAATATGAGAAATATTTCGAATCTGGTCATATAAATTTAGTATGTTGTCACATGAAATTTTACAAGATGTGTGTAAAATAATAGGCTATAATGAAGTCTTCATGCATGATTTATGAATTTTTGATGAAAAATAGCATAAATAGTGACTTAATTAGTAAAAATTGCTAAAGCATACTTCATGACTAGGGAAAAACGTCACATGTTGCATTTTATTATATTTTTCAGATCGAAAATTGAAAAGTTGATGAATATAATTTTTCGCATGTTTTTATGATTTTAATTGATAAATCCGATAAACCGCAACATTGTTTTTCCCGATGAATTTCAAAATTTTTAACCTAAGATTTTTAACATTATGAGCGTCATGGTTTTTTTTTTCCAGAATGTTCATGAGTTTAAATTTCAAAGTTTGAATTTATTTGAAATTTTTGTGATTTATTTGAAGTTTATAGCATTTTATTGTTATTTTAGGTCCATTAATGAACAATTTTAAGAAATATAAGTTAATTATAGTCAAATGGTTAGTGGAGACTAATTTTGAGTCCTAAGATAGTTAGGGTAATTAACTTGTGCATAAATATGACTTTATGTAATTTATAGGGATTCTAAAAGGTTGAATCACGCAAATCCGTAAAAACCGTTTAATATACGATATTGGCTCCTTAAAGGCGATTTAGCATAAAATTGGGCATGTTCATACATATTATAATGCTGCATTTTATTTATGATTGTCATAATTTTATTTTATGTAATTTTACTTAGTATGGCCTTAGTTTTTAATTGGTATTACCCGAAATGTATGGGAATATCGATTCGATTGTAATTTATTGTGATCTCGTATCACCGTCTTGTAATTTAATAGATTCTTTTATTTTAATTACATATGTATAATAGGAAATTATGTAATTTGTTATGTAATTTATTTATTCCGGAGTTCCATAAAGACGGACTCACTCAAGGAAGACGATACATAAAGACGGTGTTACCTCGAGATGCGTGCCTCAACCGAAGTTCAAGGGACCAATGGAGTTGGTTTCCGAATATGTAATAGTTAAATAGTTTTTCTATTTTAGGAAGGCCATACTAGGATTTATTTTTATGCTTTGCATTTTATTTATATGTTGCATGCATCACTAAATCGCCATAACTAAAACATGCATTATCTTTTAATCGAGTTTATCGACCGTGTCAATTACAATTGTCGTAGTTCACCGCATTAGTTCACTTAAAACGTGATAGGTAATAAATTGACATGACCTCTCGCTAAAATAAACAATTGAGACTTAGCCTTACCAAATAGTAGAAACCATGAAGTACCAGTTTCGCAAGGAGTTGAGTAAACTTTACCGTAAGACAAACCTTGTTACGTTGGTGAAGTGGGTGATAAATGTCTATCCACCGAATTCATGTTGATGAGGGATGAATCGGCCCTACCGTGCCCAAGTTGATGTGGTTTTGGATCATGGACACATTTATTCGAAATTTGGATTGAGCTCAACGGAAGTATTCGTGACCGTAGTTGCATGTGTTCCGGGCTAAAGATAAATATTAATGTAATTTTATCGACCAAGAGTTCTAAAAGTAGAATCGATTAAAGAGTTCATCCACCGAGTTATATTGATAAGGGATGAATCGGCCCTACCGTGCCCAAGTTAATATGAATTTGGATCTTGGAATCATTTATCATAGTTGGGTAGAGGTCACTATGTAAATGCTTTAATTGTTATTTACAAGTATTAATAAAACGATAAATGTTAAGTTTTCCTCTATTCCGTTATCATATTGTTCTATTTCTTTACTACAATTCATATACGATATCATTTCGATTTTAGTTCAAATCTCCATTAAAACATCGTAACTAAAGACAAAATTTGAATTTTGCTTCTAAAACCTCAAATGAACCATTGCTAAGGATCTCTTGTAAAGAGTATAGATTAAAGTTATTCATTATCAAACAGGTTTTTGATTCTTGACTAACATATCTACTTACAATGAATTGTTTCTCATATGCTTAATTGAGAAACGTTACATCATTTTGGTAACTAGATTGACCAAAATACCGCAACCACTTCAATGAAAGTTTTAAGACTAAACAAACGAATGAAGAGTAGTCTTCATGAAATTCAATTTTGCTTCTTTAAGCAAAGATTCATTGAAATGAGTGGGAGCATTCTCTTAAACCGTTAAGAAAGGGATGAGGTTCAAAGAAGTAAAGATTATAATGGAATTGATACAAGGTAATGTTAAAAGTAAAGTTGTTGAGAATAGCGATACTAAACCTATCAATCCCGACCGATAAAGTTTCCACTGTCTTAAATGTTGGACACTAGAAAGGAAACTACCCCAAATTATTGAAGAATCAACAAGTTAGTTGTGGGACATCTAATGGGACCTTCTTCTCTAAATGTTTATTTGATTAAACAAAAATTTTGCTAGTACTACTTCGTCAATATTAGAAACCAGTGGAGGTTTTCATCATTGTATTCGACACATAAGATGATTAGAATATGACGACTAGCAACAATAATGTCGAGAGATAGAGTAATTGTGTACTCAATCTAGTTTTTGGATTTAAAGTTATACTTAATTGTGACTATTAAGTGCATAAACTCTAAATAAGAATATAAACTTGTTAAGATACAAAAGTGGTTTCACTTTTGTGACCCTATACACCATAATTTGATGTATGGCTAGCCCATTATCAAAGTGTTTATATTCTAAACCAAACTAGAATGATATATCATGTAGATGATGCAAGACTCAAATTGGTAACCCAAGATTAAACCTTAGACTCTGGAATGATTAACGCAAAGAGTTATCGAGTACTCTTGAAACCATTAGATCTTATGGTTTATGTGTATCTTGTATTCAAAGCAAGATATCTCGTGCCTTTTGGTTGAAAAGGAGATCGAGGTTTTAAATCATTGATCCAAAATAAGTTGATCATTTTCTTTTACCAACGATTTAGGTTGACACTAATGTGTTCACTTAATAAGGTAAATAGAGAAATCTTTGAAGAAGTTCAAAAGTTCAAAGAAGCACGATTTAGTCGTGATGGGATTATCAAAGTGAAGACTTTGATATAAGCCAAATGAAATGTGATTTAATATCACAAATTAATCTCTCTTGACACACATTATGGGATAATGTGTGGTTGGATAAGAAATCAAACGCTATTCGATATGGTTTGGACTTCAATCAAGTTACTTTGAGTTACTTGATTCTTTTGGGGATTTTATCATTTTGTCTAAGTTGTTTTTCCACTAAATCTAAACGATTCATATGAGATATGAAATGGTAAGGGTACCATGTTTGTAAGTTTTCACAAGAAACAAAAGCTCATTTTTCCCTTTCAATTATCACGAGTACGACGGGTTTGCGGCTCGTGAAGCTGTCTTTCTAAAATACAAGTTTATTTCTAGAAGACAGAGTGGGAGAAAATTATTCAAGAGCCACAAAGAATGTTATGTCGCAAGAAACTGGTCTTTCTTGGCTACATGAGACGTTTTGTGTAAGACGTTGTTTCTTTAAAACCTAGGAGGTTAAATTCGTCACTTGTTAAAGATGATGAATTTATGCTACTTTTAAGAAAGTAAAGAGCTTATAACTTACAAAAGAAATTGTTTGATTCAAGTTGATTACTTCTGGAAAGTAATGAATAAATGACTTACATAAGAATGTTTAAGTCACAACTCACTACAGGGCTTAGAGCCATGAAAATAAGAAATAAAAAGGCTTGATTAGTGACAAAGGGTTTTGCACTAATAAAGAGAGATTTCAAAGCAAGATTGGTTGCAAAGGGTTTTGCACTAATGGAAATGCTTAAGTCTATTTGGATCTTCTTAGGGATTGTGTTTCATTATGAAGATATGCACACAACCAGTAAATCTAAAACCCACTTCTTCAAAAGAAGGAATGTATTCAATACATGTCATAAGTTTTATAGATTTTTACAATCCTAAGATAATGTGAAACTTAAGAGAGGATCTTAAGTAGGACATCAATGAGTTGGAATCAATGATTTGATCATGTTATAAAACTTTTCTCGATAAGTCGAAAAGTTGTGTTTATACATGGAGTTTAGTGGGAGTTACGGTAATTTTAATTAGTCTTATATGTGGATGACATATTGATCATTGCGAATGATTTAAGACTTTTGGAGTATTATAATACATCTTTAATATCTAGATTTATGTAAATAAATCCTCATGATATTAGCGTCAATAAGAAGTCTTATGTTGATAAGATTCATGACTAGTTTAATTAAATTGAACGTATTTGATTGATTCCATTTGCTTCTGCTGCCGGATCAATTAAATGAGTAATGATGTATAACACTTCATATACTTTGAGTATGATGAATTGTTTTCAAAATCGAATTTACCAAGTAAGCCATGAAGATTACCCTTAAGTGCTTCCAGAAGCATTAAGGAAGTAAAGCAAAGTGTTTTTGATGCAATTTTGTGTAAGGGTGTTACACAAGTGACAATTGACAATTGAGATTGCGCATGGTTTCTGACAAAACCATAATCAAAACACATTAGGATGGTTAAGATACCATTGTGGCTATGTTAATTAAGAAGTAGATTTTCTAGAATCGTTCTAGGCAATAAAGAACAATGAGAAATGTTTACAACGGAAATTGAGTACACTTGCAATCATGAGATGTGCAAGAAGGATGAGTCCTATGTCTTGATTGGATCTCGACACGTACTCAGAAAGTTTTGTAATGCAAATGTATACATTACAAAGGAAAACGAGTATGTAGTAAGGTTGAGTAAGGTACAAGAAGTTGATAAAACCTACTAACCAAAGCCTTCTCATAGGCTTAACATGATGAGTCATGTCATTTCAATTAAATTGAGATGAATAACTACATAAAAGATCAAATTAGATTATAGAATATGAAGTAGTAATCAAGCATTGACTATTCATATGTGATAATCGCATTTGTCGTTTGAGTTTTACTCTAAAACTCTTCTTTTATACTTTGTTACATCCAAACAGGTTGTAGAGACAACATTGAACCCTGTTAAAGTGAACACGGATTAGCATTGTATTCGCCCATAGTCACTTGTATGAGGTGACGTCTCGAAGTGACTAGAGTGTGATGCGATTGATGGCAAGTTCAAGTGTCATAGAGTCATGTGAGATGACTAGTCGATCACATAGGCAGACTGTTAGGAACATTTTGTCGGGCAGTGACCGCTTATAGAGTTCTGGCAAATTTATATAGCCTAGTCGTGGCGAGAGCTACTATAGTATTCTAATGAGTCGATTCTTTTGACTAAAGACTGTTCGCCTAAGATGGCACGAGTTTGGATTAACTTTGATTTGTGTTACTACGACCTTCGTAAATGGGGTCAAATGGGCATATTTTGGGTTATGATGGTTGTGGCTAGTCGAAGGGAATAAGTGCGATAGGAATTGTCCACCCCCTTGTCAGGGTTAAAACAATATCTCAGGGCCACTCGAGGAGTAATGAACTGGAAATGCGTGGCCACGCTCGGAAGGTATCTATGATAGATAAATCCGGTCAATCAGTTATTCTCCAGATCGAGGAAACCACTCTCGATATGATCACTTGTAAGTACGACCCGAAAGACACCTTGCATTGAGTGGGAGATAGTAATAGGACAAGAGAATTGGTGACGCACACTTGTCGAGGACAAGTGGGAGATTGTTGGAGTAAGTGTCCCCGACAATAATGCGATCACAATTGTCGATCATAATTGATCACATATTTAAATCTCACACCAAGAATACGAAAGGGATGATACATTATATATATATATATATAGTCAACTGGTCCACACATATCGGTAATGATTGGCTGGCTAGAGTTTGACATTACTGTCGTGCGACGGTCACACCTAAAGGACGATTCCCTTAATTGAAAAAGGTTAATTAATTGTATACCGATATAGATTAATTAATTCCTTAAAATTGAACAAATTATTATTATAAGAGAGAAAATGACATCTTATTATAATGTGATTAAATGAGATTTTATTTAGTAATTTAAGAAGTTATATTACTAAAATTAATCGGTGTTTGCGAAACACGCGAGATGAGAATGATAAGTCAGTTATAATTACAAGATATTGTGAATTATACTAACTAGTAATTAAATGACCATTTTATGAGAAAGTAATTTTATATTACTAGTCAATTTGTTAAATATGATTTATTTAATTTGTAAATGATATTTAATTTGTTAAATATGCATTTTAAATTAAAACATGACATAAGACATGTCACATGTCTCATGACATACAATTGTACAATTGACAAAAATAAAATGGACTCCATATTACACATATAAACCGAAATTGATAGGCATTGTGAGAAGTTTTATCTTTTTCCATTTGTCTTATTCATTTGTCCAAAATGCTTGATAGTGACATGACTATGGACAAAGGCTTACACATTTGTCTTGTGAAGACAAAAAGAAAAATAATTATGGTCTATTACCATAAGTGGCCACCGGTTTTGTGAAGGATTATTAGAGTATTTTTCCTCTAATTTTTTATCATTCTCTTATGTTTTTCATAAAAACTCCTTTCTCTCTCTTGTTCATCATAAAATCAAGTTTGATGAATCTAATTTGTACAAATCAAATACTAATAATACTAGTAGTAGTATATGAGCAATAGTAACCAATTTTAAGGTAAACCACATTATAAATATCTAGTACATATTAGTTTGTGGTATTGAGGGATAGTTTTGGGTGCTACTAATTGGAAGGCTTCTATTTTGAAGTCATGTATGTTCATCCATTTTGGAAAGCTCAAGAACTAACAAGAAGGAGATCTTGTTGGTGCCCATTTGACCGAAATTGATTTGGTGAGAAATTGATTTTCTTATCTCCTTTTGTTTTGGTTTGCATGCATAAGATTTAGAAATTAATTTTATGACTAAATTAATAAGAACATATATGAATATGTTGTATAATGAGATATAGATTTCCAACAATCCCTTACTCCAGATCTCTGTGAACATCCGTGTTCATTGGCATCCACGAGAGTCATTCTAGACATAGAATGCTAAAGGTAACGAGTTCTTAGTGTTCATGTCACTACTTTGTGTCTTGACATGGCACGAGGTATTCGAACGGTTCCAATTTCCCATAAAAATTGGTGGCGACTCTATAAATGCAGGCTCATTCAAGCCTTTCCGCGCGCGCCGCAGTTGGCCCATGTCCACAACAGTTGTATCTCTTTTAACAGTTTTTTTGTTTTTGTCATATATCGCGTTAAACTTATCTATTAAAGTACGTTCTTTTATGGTCAATTTGATATACATTGCCTCGGATAACCGATATGGTAGCACTTTCATGCATTAGGTGGTCTTGGTAAGGCACCTTGGTGTATGGGGGTGTTACAGCAAACCTCCTTGAAATTGTAATGCCCTTGCCTTTTCGAGGATATGACGGTGTTTCCTCTCAACCCGACCATTTTGTTGAGGCGTGTCTACATTACTAATTTGAAATATAATACCATTTTCTTCATAATAACGTTCCATGGGCCCAGATAACAACTCCGTTCCATTATCACTCTGTATTATTTTGACACATTTTTCAAATTGATTTTTGACCATTTGACAAAACATTTTTAGCAAGTCTCCTGCCTCGCTCTTTCCTTTCATGAGCTATACCCATACTCCCCGACTGTGGTCATCAACTATGGTCAAGAAGTAGTGTGCTCATGTCAAACTAGCCACTCGATACTGCCCCCATATATAACAATGAATGAGTCCAAATAAAACATCGCATCTTTTATTATTAGGTTTAAAAGGAGTACGAGATTATTTTGCTCTACAACATGAATCACAAACTTCATCCGAAATCCAATTTATATTGCACCCAACTAAATTAGTAAAACGAAAAAAAATACTCTTAGAAGGATGTCCAAGCCTCCTATGCCACAATCATCTCTCCTTTGAAACCACGACTTGACTCGCCATTTCAATCTTTCTCGGCTGGTAATAATAGACCCCTTGTCGATGCTCACCCCGTCCAATCTTCATCCTCGTAGTCCGGTCCTGCATTTCATAATAATCGGGATAAAATGTTATCACACAATTGTTATCATGTATTAATTGTTGGACAGAAATTAGGTCACAAGTAAGTGAAGGCACAAACAAAACATCTTTTAAAACAAAATTCGCATTCAATCTGACTTCGCCATGAACGTTTGCTTCAACTCGTCTTCCATCTAGCAAACTCACAGTAGATGAGCTTTCAACCCACGAATTTTGTAAACATTTGCGCCTTCCCATCATATGATGTGAGGCTCCGCTGTCTATCAACCATTCAACATCTATGGTTAATTTCAAACCTTGTAATTTGTCACTGCCATCAGGACTTGCATTCAACAAAAATCTGAAGCCTTTCAATCTCATCATTGGTGAAAGGTACATTCGGCCTTGATGATTCTTCATTCTTCGTTGTCGGTGTACTGGTCATGGCATTAACTTGATAGTTGTTCTACCCACAACCACTCCCTCTTCCACGACTGCTCCCACGGCTGGTGCTACTTCCTCGTCGTCCTCTCCCCCTTTCTCGTGCTTTCACTTCCTCATGCTCATGCTTGTCATAGCAGTTTTCTTCCGTATGATAGTATTTTCCACAGTGAGTGCACTGGGGTGGTGGATCTCCTTCATCATTCTCTGCCTTGGTGATTGCCCCTTTTCCTCTTCCATTGGTTCTAGCAGTCATGGCCGCATCATTACGCTCCTCCTTGACTTTGGTAAGGGAAACATGTCATTCCTCCCTCAGAATTAGGGCATAGGCACGGGTTAATGTTGCAATTGTATCTTCCAATAATAGGTTAGTTCGTATGTTGCTATACAATTTCGAGTCTAAACCCATTAAAAATTGGTGCACCTTCTCCTCCTCTCGTTATTTCGCTATCGATGTTGCCGCCCCACAAGTGGAAGTTCTAATCTTGCTGTAATTCGCCAGCTCATCCCAGATCGTGTTTAGCCTTGTCTAATATTTTACAACTGAGTCTCTTCCTTGCCTGCATTCATTCAGTTTATTCTTCAACTGATGGACTCTAGGAGCATTCCCTGCCGAGTATCTCTCACACAATAATTCCCAAACATCCTCGATAGTCTGTGAAAAGGTGATACTCGGATGCAACTTCGGATCGATTACATTCCAAAGCCACTCCTTTAGCATAGCATTACATTGTCACCATGCTACCAACTTGAGACTATCTTCTTCTCCATCACTCTCGGGTTTCTTAACTTTACCTTCGATAAAAGCTAATTTGTTTTTCGCTTCCAATCCATTTTTAACGGCATCTGCCCACAAATCGTAATTGTTGCCATTAAAAATGATTTGTAACGTTCAAATTTGGGTTATCGGAAGGATGAAGATAAAGAGGTGATGTCATGGGAATTGTCTTTGGACCACTCCCGTTTCCTTTAAGTTTTCCGTCATCACCAGGCATGGTGAATGCGGTGGATTTCTGAATTTTTGTTTTGAATGTTCTGATTTAGGTTTGGATCGTTAATTGCTCACGATACCATGTGAAAATCTATTGAACGAAGGAAGGGAATAATGTGTTATTTCTCATTGCATACAACCATCGATACATCCAACCATATATACTATATTACACAAGATACAATCTTTGACTACCTATATAAATTAGCTCCTACAAAGAAGGCAACCATATTATTTGTTATACTTAAATACTAATATTAAAAATCACAATATAAGAATAATATCAAGCATAATATCAACTATATCCTAGATATTATTCTTTTTTAACTTTCAATTCATTTACGTTAATTGTTGTAATTAGGTGTAAAATCAATGAATTAAGGTTATTCAATTGCAAATTCTGCAAAATTGATTGTATTATTGGACAATATTGGTAATTCAATAAGTAAATCCACTGTCAAATGTTTGTATATTACGGAGTACATTTTTGTGGTGTGAATTCTGGAAATATGATCGTTTTAACTTACGGTATCGTCGCGGTGCCTTGGGTCGTGTTTATTCCACGAAATAGCAACGATGAATTCGTCATCAACACAGACACATCCGTGGCAATGTCGTCAGCAACACATGATATAGCCGTGGCAAGGTCGTCTTCACCACACGACATGTCCATGGTCTGGTTCGTCTTCATCACACGACAAGTCCCATATCTGTTATACTGTTATCTTGTGTGGACGAAGACGGTCTCAGATGGCTTATTATCGTCTTACTTAGAGGAGTTGAGATGGCTTGCTTTTTTTTTCGTTTGATTTTTACTAAGCTAAAAGCTAAAAAGGAAGAAGGGTCCTATGAGGATGGTTCGGGCGGAGTACATCTGTATCATGGAGAAAAAATTATCAGCTTTGTTGCAGAAGTCTCTGGTCTTCTTCTTTAATTAGGTTTGTCTTTTAGTTTTATTTTTATTTTTTTAATAAAATTAGGCGGCAAGAGGTGTACATAACGTCAGAAGTCAGAACCTCATACTATGAAGTATGTTGTGCAAATGTGTAGTACTTTCCCGAGAGAGTGTATGGTCGAATTCAATTAATTTACCTTTTTTTCGCTTGTTAATTTTCCTCGTTCATGATTGTAAATTTTAAAATTATGTATTTTAGTTATTAAGTTTAATTTGGAAATTCTTTTTTAACAATGTTGGTAAACTGTAAAAAAAAAAAAAAAAAAAAAAAAAAAAAAAAAAAAAACCTCTCTAGAAAAGAAAACCCAAAAACTCCTCCACCGCCTTACCGACTTATCCCCTCTTTTCTCGTCGGCGGCCTCACCGCACCTCTGTAGGTCATCGGCGAGAGTCTTCTTTTGTCTATTTTGTACCCTGTAAGTCCGTCCTTCCTTCCCTTTAACAGATCAAAAGCACCGATTAATCATCAGCGCCGACTGGTCCTTTGTATTTTGTGCTTTGGAGTTTCTTGGTGATCTTTGTTTGGGGAAGTTTTTCTACTGCTTACTTCCCGTTTTTAAGTTTGAGTTTGTTTTTTTTCTTTTTCTCTCTAGTTTGTTTTTTCGGTTTTCCTGTTTGATCCCGCTTTTACCTTCTAGCTTTTACAAATGGAGTGTCAGACACTTTTTTTTCAATCTGTGTGAGTTATTTGTTTTCAATGATGTTGGTGTGGATGATGATGCCCTTATTCAATGGATTATGAGTATGGGGGAGCCATCAATTTATACCATTCATATGATGAAAGATAGGGGTAATTCTCTTTTCAAGGAGGTAAATCCATCTTTAACTGCTAGCCTCTATAAACAAGCTCTTAATTTTTTCTGCCTCCTTGATTTTCTATCCGCACATGACTAACCAGCTGCTATTTCCCTCGCCCTATCACTTGTTCTCAATTTAGCGGCATGTGATTTGAAACTCTCTCTTTACAATCAGGCATGGTGTCTCTGTAATCCTGTCTTAAATTTTGATTCCTGCAATGTGAAGGCCTTATATCGTAGAGGACTAGCCTTAAAGAATTTGAACCTCCTTACGGAAGCCCTAGACGATTTTGAGCATGCCCTGAAACTTGACCTGAATAATAAGGACGTAATTCGTGAATTCTATTCTGTGGCTGACTGTCTAGCTTTGAAACCCAATGGGAAGCGGGTCGCTTTTCTTTTTGACCCCTTGTGCAAAGACAAGAAAGGTAAGAAACCTCTTCTTAATGTTGTTGGTGATACTAAGTTAGAGCTTCTTGATACAGTGGGTGGAGCTTCTTGTAGTAGAGTACCGTTGTTGAATAATAAGATGGGTTGTGATGATTATGGATGTAACATGGTCCCTGACGTGAATATGGTTTCCGACCTCACTTCCGAGACTCACCCTCCCTCACTAGTTCAATGTGATAATAATCCTCCCGTTTCTTTTACCGCGGAATCTACCAAATACAACTTCTCTAACAAAAAACGGGTCCATAAAAATTTGTACCTTTCTTCCAAGGATTACGAGAACTTGATGTTAGGAGGGAATCTGAATTTCTTTCACCCAAAATCAGGGGCTTATATGACGATTCGTTCCGTCTCCACTAAACCTTCTAAACCTTCTATCTTGACGGGAACTCCCCATTGAAATTTTTCCAGTGAAGCAGCAGTTCCCTTGTCTTCTCCATTGCCTGTGAGTCTTTCTCCGTGTTTGGACTTTAGGTCTGCTGAAGATTTTGATAATTCCGTTGATGAGGCAGTTAATTGTCCTGAGGTTAAGAAACCCCGTTTGACCCCCAAGGACAGTCCAAATTACAGCAATGCGGTTCGCGAGGTTGCAGCGGTTGATAATACTCTTACAGTTGATAACACTCTGATGAAACACTCCGTCTTGGATGGCTCTGGTCCCTTGACAAGTCAAAACCATTTTTTTTTTCGGCTTTGAAGATGCATTCAGGAAGCAAATGTCGTCGATCTAGACAATCTTTGAATAGTCGATACGTTGAGGATCGAGCTCAGGTAAAGGTAAAAAATAAGTTCTAGCTTGTAAATAAAAAGTTGTCTCTGGTTAGAGGTTTTGTTGTTTGCAGGTTTACAAAGACTACAGTTGTGGGTTATAAAAGGAAGGAGGAATGTTTAAGCTAATTCGACAACCTTTACCATTCCTCGTTTATGAAACAACGTCTTTGTGTTAATGGGTCGGTTTGTACTATTAGTTAGTTGCTCATCTACTAGTTTAGGGGTCTCTCATGCACCTGTGTTTGCTTTGTAACAGGTTAGTATGTAATCGAACCTATGTAGTCTCGCTTTTATTTTTATAATAATAGTACACCGTTCTCTAAAACAAAAGGTTTAATTTGGAGATAAATAAGAAATGAGATATTAAATATATAATTGGAAAGTCAATAGATAAGATAGTCTAGGGGTACAATTGGAAAGTCAATGTTCTAATTCAGACGATACTAGTAAAACACGGGCGACAAAAAGCAGATCCCTTGCTAAATCCCATACGCTATTTTACTTGATCCTACACAAATTACCGACCTCTGTCGCCTCAAACACCGTCGCTGGCCAGCGACCGACGATAATAATTAAGTCGATTACCTCTCCGCTCGCCCACCTATCGCTCTTCAACACCCTCACCTCATTCATCGAAACCACAAATACATCGTCCAAAACTCTTAACGGAGATGTCGTGTGCTGAACTTTACCACCTTCGGTAATGCAATTGATGATGTCGTTCCGTTATCGGCGTCGATTTTGAGCGGTGGTCCTGTGATTTTGATTTTAATTTGAAGTGTAATGTTATTTTGCCTTAATTTCCTGATTTAATTATATTGAAATGAATTTGTGTTAATTAATGATCTCAATTATTATACGGAGTAGTACATTATGATTTTGAAACATATTGAGGTGTTGTGACTTGTGTCTTGTGAGTACAATTGGAGATTTGGAGTTGTTTGAGACGGTAGAGGGAAGGGAGTCGGTTGGGAGAGAGGAGAGAGATAAAAGAGGCGAGTTTATTTATTTATTTATTTATTTGTCGTGTATGTGAAATGGAAGGGATAAAATTGGAATGAGTGGTAATTTTGTGTGGGATTAAGTAAAATAGTGTGCGGGATTTAGCACGTCCCTAGTTTTATTGTGTAAATTAATGAAATCTGATACTATCTAATTAGGCTCGTATTCTTTAAAATAGAACTCGGATTTTTTATTACAAAGCTCATATTCTACGCTGTACGACCAGTAGTATAATCTATGAATTGCTAACTTTCTGCTTCTCGAGTCTCTCAATCAATTTCTTCCCGCGAAAATTCCTTCACAACTAACCGTTGGTGTTCGTTTTTCTACTCTTCTACTTTAACAACTTTTGAGCTACTCAATCATAATCCTGTACCCAGGCGGCATATCGATACAAACGCGAGTTGGCTCACCCTAAGCTACCGAGTCACATAACTCGGTCAAGATTTCCGAGTAATTAGGGTTTCAATTTAGGGATTTATCGAAAAATCCGCACTCTCATGTCGTTTCTTAATCGCACGCCGATTCGGAATGTTTTGTCCAAATTCTCCTTGCTATCTAGGTATTCTTCGTTTGAAACTGATCAAATTATTCTTTTTGTTATTGATCGGGCCTCAGGGTATCCACGGTCGACAACATTGATGAAATTCTTGTTGTGCTTAAATATGTTCATTAATTTCTGATTCCCGATTATTTTTTTATTTTATTTGATTGAAAATGCTTACTCCGCCTGTGAGTGTTTTCGGGGATTCACTGTCGGTCCCAAGCCCGGATAAAGGAGGAGGGTTGCGGTAGGTCTGTGGCAGCCAGCATAAAGTCACATTTTATGGACATGAATCGGAATTTGAACATCGTTGGGGCGTCTCCTCAGAAGCGACGCGCTGCACTTCTTAGACCCCCGGGTGTAATGAAAAGTATATGAGGATTGCTAGGTCATCGCCCGGAAGCGACGCGCCATCTTTACACCTGGGCGTGGTGTCAAATAGGCAAGGGTGCGCTACATCTTCTAGACCCGGGTGTAGTGAAAAATATGCAAGGGTTGTTAGGTCGTCGCCCAAAAGTGGAGTGCCACTCGAAGTATGGGTGTGGTGTCAAATAGGTTTGGGTCCAGGAAGCATGGTCAAGAGGGGGTAAAGAAATCAGGGCATGACTTTAGAAAGGGTAGTAGGTTACGTTTTGGTACTTGGAATGTTGGCTCTTTGACAAGGAGATTAGCTGAGGTAGGGGAGGTTATGAAAAGGAGGAGAGTGCATATAATGTCTCTACAAGAGACGAAGTGGGTCGGAGATAAAGCAAGGGTGATAGCGCCTTGGGGTTATAAGCTTTGGTACACGGGTAAAGACAAAAGTCGTAATGGAGTGGGTATTGTCATTGATAAATATTACATCGATGATGTGGTAGAAGTATCAAGAAAGAGTGATAAGATTATGAGCATTAAGCTTGTAGTCGGGGATGAAGTGCTGACTGTTATAAGTGCTTACGCACCTCAAGTAGGATTAGATGCTTCTTTTCGACGAGCCTTATGGGAATATTTGAAAGAGGTTGTAGAACGAGTCCCTATTCGAGAGAAATTGATCATTGGTGGTGACCTTAATGGGCATGTGGGTACTAGTCGAGTTGGCTTCGAGAGCCTTCATGGGGGTTTTGGGTTCGGGGACAGAAATGAAGCAGGAAGTGACATATTAGATTTTGCTTTGGCATATGACTTGGGTATAATGAACACTTGGTTTGAGAAAAGGCATTCTCATTTGGTGACTTAAAGGAGTGGAGGAAATGCTAGTCAAATTGACTTCCTTTTGGTAAGGAATGTGTGGAGGAAAGAGTACACCGATTGCAAGGTCATACCCGGGAAAAGTGTTGCAACACAATATAGACTAGTGGTGCTTGATTTTCGGGGTAAGAGAGACTTGAGGAAGAGAAAGATAATCGGTGAGGCACGAATCAAGTGGTGGAAGCTACAAGGGGAAAACCAACAAGAGTTTTTGGATAAGGTCGGAAGTAGCGATATTTGGTCGGGTTGCAAGGAGAAAGATATTGATGCAAAGTGGGATAAATTGGAGCATGTTGTAATGGATTTGGCGAGGGAGGTGTTAGGGGAATCTAAAGGAAATTGAACATCAAGTAAGGACACATCTTGGTGGAACGATGAGGTGAGACAAGCGATAAAGACAAAACGTGAATGCTATAAGGTTTTGGGGAAATGCATGAGTGATGAGAACTTTGAAAAGTACAAGGAGGCTAGATGAGCCGTTAAAAAGGCAGCGCGGGATGCGAGGGCAAAAGTTAACCAAGAAGTGTATGCCAGGTTGGACACGATCGAGTAGGAGAGAAGGATATTTATAAACCGGCTCGCATAAGAGACCGAAAGACGAGGGATATTGGGAGAGTTAGGTGTGTGAAAGATATGGACGACAAGGTTCTGGTTCAGGATAACGAAATAAAGGCTAGATGGAGTTCTTACTTTGATACTTTATTCAATGGACATCAGGAGCAAGGTTTTGGGGATGTAGAAGTAACACAAAGCATGGTTAATCGGGAATTTGTGCGTAGAATACAAAAGAGTGAAGTTAGAAAGGCGTTAAGGAAGATGACGTCAAAGAAAGCAGAGGGACCGGATGGTATACCCATAGAAGTTTGGAGGTGCTTAGGGGGAGAAAGGAATCGAATGGGTAACCATGCTCTTCAACAAGATTTGGAGGAGCAACAAGATGTCATCAGCTTGGAGGAGAAGCACTCTTGTCCCTTTGTACAAGAACAAAGGTGATGTTCAAGAGTGTTCCAATTATCGGGGAATTAAACTTATGAGTCATACGATTAAGTTATGGGAGCGGATAATCGAGCAAAGGCTTAGAAGATGTGTAGACATCTCGGATAACCAATTTGGATTTATGCCCGGGAGATCGACTATGGATGCGATTTTTATCATGAGACAGTTGATGGAACACCATCGGGACAAGAAGAAGGACTTGCATATGGTTTTTATTGACTTGTAAAAGGCATATGATAGGGTACTAAGAGAAGTACTTTGGTGGGCTTTGGCGAGAAAGGGTGTGTCTCGAAAATATATTGACCTCATAAAGGACATGTATGAGGGGGTTAGCGCAAGTGTTCGCACTAATGTCGGGAGAACGGAAGAATTTCCCATTACCATCGGGGTGCATCAAGGTTCTACACTTAGTCCTTTTCTCTTTGCTATATAGTTATGGATGAGTTGACAAGGGATATTCAGGACGACATCCCTTGGTGTATGATGTTTGCTGATGATATTGTGTTGATTGATGAGACGAAAGAGGGGGTGGAGAGAAAGTTGAAATTGTGGAGGCATACTTTAGAGACTCGTGGGTTTAGGTTGAGCAGGAGTAAGACCGAGTATTTGAGGTGTCCATTCACTAAAGTGGCGAGGTCGAGATCGACAGAGGCGGGGAGTATCATTTTCAATGGGAATGTTGTTGAGGGGTCAGATTTCTTCAGATATCTAGGATCTATTATTCAAAAAGATGGGGAGTTAGACGGAGATGTGGCTCACAGAATTAAAGCGAGATGGTTGAAATAAAAGAGTGCTTCAGGGTTTTTATGCGATAAAGCTATGCCCCAAAGATTAAAGGGAAAATTTTATCGCACGGCAATTAGGCCTGCCTTACTTTACGATTCCGAGTGTTGGACCGTGAAACATTGTCACATTCAAAAGATGAGTGTGACGGAGATGCGTATGTTGAGGTGGATGTGCGGACATACAAGGAAAGATCGATTAAGGTAGAGGAAGACCGAGACAGACATGGTTGAGAGTGATAGAGCACGATATGAGATTTTTGGGACTTGAGGAGAGTATGGTGACGAAGAGAGCACAATGGAGGGAAATAATGCATGTGGATTTTTAGTATTTGATTTTTTTTTTACATATTTAGTATCTTTATTTAATTTTTAAAAAAAAAATTATTTGTTCTCTCCTTTATTACACCTTTTATATCAACCACTTTCTTATATATTTTACTTGGTTTACTTTTAAGGCATTTCGGATCCTTAATTCTATTTCGGTTTTCAAAATCGTTTAATCTTTATTCTCGATTTAAATTTTAAGTTTTTATAAAAGAAATCCGGAATTCGATCCTTGACTTTGTATTACATTTCGCTGTCTCTTTTGTTTTTCATTTTTCCCTTTTCTATTCGCATTTTGAGGTGTGCGTTCACACATGGATGGTTCTAAAGGATGATTCATGTCAGCCGACCCCAAATTATTGTGGGATTAAAGCTCTTGTTGTTGTTGTTTTTTTTTTTTTTTTTTTTTTTTGATAAGGTAAAGAAACTAGGTTAACCGAAATCAACCTATAACATCCTCTCGGATGTGAAACGGTAAACGAAAGTGAAAAACTTTCAATATACCAAAGAAAATCATAATAAGACCAATAAAAATGAAGGCAAAAAGAAGACTCTCACAAACAAAGTCCAACTCTTCAAAAGCCCAAAGAAAATGAATCAACTTAGAAGACGGAAGAAACAAGTCTACAGATCCAAGCAGGGCTGTACAAGATGCTACGCAGACCGACAAACTCGACCTGTTCAGACAAGAAAGTCAGACCTTCATGTATTAATATTCACAAAATAGCACATTTCACAAAATAGTCGGCCTTCGGGTATTAATAGCACATTTCTTTGTGAATATTGGAACATGCTTAAAAGGGGTCAAACCTTCAACATTGAAAAACCAGCAAACCAAAAGACACAAAGAAGTTCAATGCAAGTCCAATGGTGAGATCTACGGATAAGGGCCACTCCTACGGGTCAGTCCGATTTGGACCTTTGAACAGACCGAGATCCAATGTTTCTTCAGGTATTAGTAGCACATTTCTTTGTCTGGTCACTAGTTTTATGCCCGTGCAGAAATTGCACGGTCTACATTGATAAAACTTATTGAATATATATTTTATTGTCAGAAAATCCACGATTATGTATTATATTATGACATTTAAATTTTTTGATTATAAGTCATATTTTTAATTTAAGAGAATGTAAAAATTGGTAAACGAAATGTGTCGCAGACTATTTTTAACCCGTATTCTAACTATTATTCGACACCTATTCACTTTTACCCGTATTTTATCCTGACATGGTTAATCTGTTTAACGTAATCTAAATTAACCCGACTTGCATAATCCAAATGCAACCATAATGAATTAATTAAGCTCATTTACAGGCGACTTGATGTAAATCAATATAAAAAAACAATATCAGAAATAACCATATAATAATACACGTGGAATCCAAATTGTTCGATCTATAGCCCGTGTATCGCCGTTTTAAGGTTACTGGGTCAAGTAATAAGAATCGGTCAAAGTAAAAGATTTAGATTTGTCTTATATGCTAAAATGAGATGGGTACTTACCCGTTTTAATGTTAAAGCGGGATACTTTTATTTTAAGGGAGTCTAACCGGAGACAAACCTAACACAATACATAAAATACAAATTGCATGAATATGGTTCAAATAGTAATTTTATATTACTTAGAATAGATTAAAAGTAATGTTAATTAATACATGGCTTAGTTAACATTACTTTTAATCTATTCTAAGTAATATAAAATTACTATAAACTCAATTATTTGACCCACAACCTCTCATATTCATAAGTCATGTAACTCATAACCCTCCAATCTCCATGTACCCGCATTCTTCGTAAATTTTGCTGCCTTAAAGTGTAAAATATATAACCCTACCACTGCCAAAATCTTGCCGCCTTATATTTCACCCGCTTCTCATTACACTTTCGTCTCACCTCAACACTATAGCCTCTTCTCTTCAAGATTATTGGTGCGCCAGTTGAACTCTTAATCTCGCAGTTCTACTCTCTCTCTCCTCCTCTCCCTCTCATCCTTCTTAAATTTTTCTTGTATTATTCGATTTCAATTGTAAAAAAAACGTAGGTGAATTTTTTTGGCCATATTTTTCAGGTTCAATAATTTTTTTATTTTTTTATCAAAACAATTATGATTTTTTTCTTATTTAACATAACAATTAATTTTTTTCTTTCTAACCATTAATTTGAAATCTCGAAAATTTCTGGAAACTTACTTTATTTTCAAGTTTTTAATTTTTTTTTCAGTTTCAGTAATTTTAACGAATAAATATAATTTTTTAAAACTTTATTTCCTCATTTCTATCTCATTGCATTCACATTATTTCACTAAGGTTTGAATAAATATGGTATTTAATATTTTCTTATTATGTCTTACTAATTTGATTATAAAGAAAAATTAGGTTGTTTCTGAGTTTTATTTATTAATTCAGTTAATTAATGAGTTTATCTTAATAAGATCAAGTCTGAATTATATTTTTTTATTTTTTTTTCTTACTAATTTGTGTTCTTTAATATATTTGTATTTAAGTGACTTATATTTTTTCGATTTTTCGAATTTTTTTCCTCTAAGTACGATGAACTCAGTTGTGCACTTTTGAAAAAGAGAAAAAAAAAATGCAAAACAAAATAAAGCATAGGAGGGAGAGTAATTAAATAATTACAATGGTCATGGTGGTCCCTACCTAAAAAAAGTGT
The DNA here is from genome assembly GCF_048544455.1 of Silene latifolia. Taxonomy (NCBI): domain Eukaryota; kingdom Viridiplantae; phylum Streptophyta; class Magnoliopsida; order Caryophyllales; family Caryophyllaceae; genus Silene; species Silene latifolia. The sequence continues at coordinate 22,910,014 of NC_133537.1, read as the reverse complement.
TTAATTCCATCAACCAATGAAAAGCAAAGAAAAAACTAACTTTTATACTAGGTAGATTTGTTTAACTTTGATTAAAATACCCTCCACAAAGAATAAAAATGTAACCAATTGGCTGGGACGGTGTGAGTTTATGTCAATTACAACTCCATAGTTATCTTTTCTTTCAGGTCTTGGCTGATTGAGCCATGTTGTAGTACGCATAGGATAGGTCGTTGGTATGGGGAAACTTATGGCAGGGATAGTGAAAAGCAAATTGTTCTACCAGAAAGATAGTGGGATGTTATTAATTTTCATCAACAGTTTGAGAAGTAAGTAAATTTCTTTGTGATTCTTGGAACTAAATGGCTTGTTAGAGTAGTTTTTGTGTTTTGGTTCGGAACATGGAATGGTGTTAGTTATGATTGGTTGGTTTTATGCTTTACATTTCAAACTGGACCGTAAGCCATCTTTTGTCTACAAGAGAGGCCACCCTGCACTTTATTTGCTAGATCTTGAATATAGGATACATGCAGGGGGCAATTGTTAGATAATCACAGGTTTCAGGTTCAACCCCTTGACTGCAATGTACAAGGCAATATATACACATCAAAGTAGTCCCGTGAGCTTCCGGAAAGCATTCAGGCATTCACAGCACAAACTCTACAACTCCTAATACTTTTTGTACATCATAATTCCTAGGTATATACAATGTATCTAACTAACAATTTTGGGAATCCTAGTAGCAAAACTGCAAGGAGTACAAAATTTACTGTTCGGGGTTTGCGGATGGAAAATTATCCAGATAATATGTGTGCAGGACAGTAAGCATATGAGCTTCTGGAATCCTGGTTGCTATTTCATTGTCTTCTGGACTGCTTAGCGATTATGTTGTTATGGAATCTGACAGTTTTTAAAGGCGTCGTTTGGGTTCTGCCTATTAGATTTTGCTGAGCGAGATGCTTTTGGTTCAAAAAATTCTATTTGAATATCAATGGTCAAAATTCAAAGAAGATCTCACAACACTTCTACATATCTAAGATGGTCGTGTTGAACCTAAGTGCCTCAGCTATTAAGCCATTTTAGCGACTGCTCCTCAGGATGCAACTGTACTTGTCAACTATTTGTCTATATATAAAAAATCTGAGAAGGCAAGACTAAAACACACCTTGAAACTATTACCTGGAAGCTTAATTGGCTGAGTAAATTCTATGGAGTATTAAGGTATCTAAGGGTAGGCCATTGTTTAGCGCAGTGGTCAATCAAGCAAATGGTTTTATACGAGCACTATTCCGTATGATTTTCAGACTTCCTTTTCCTTTTTTGATTGCCGTGTGGATGGGCAGGGGTGGCATCTTTTCTTTTTCCCTTTGTAATATAGGGCAATGGCCTTCAACACATAAAAAAGTATTCCCTTTGTCTTGGCCAATATTGTTCATTTGTGTTTCAATCGTTTTACATAAGCACAATATCGTATGTAAGTGGGGTAGAGAGTCGCACATTAGTTTACACTACACAAAATATGTCTAAAGAGGAAATGTAAACGGTTGTCTGGAAGTGAAAATATGGACAAGATTAGCTATTGCCTCCGACAGAGGGGTATCATTCTTACTCATTCAGAAATTACTACTCAAAAAGGGATGTAATGTTTGTAATCCAATAACATATACATTTAATTATGAATGCGTATTACTGTTCTAATGAATAATACATGCACCTTGTATAATCTGCCAGAGATGCTGAATCACATGTTTGGTATTGTCTTCACTATCCATAGACATTTATCTGCCATCTAAATTCAGCAACTGTCGCATGCAGTGGTGTATTCTCTTAAGCCTATCTGAGTAAATCTTCCCATTTGCAGTATTGGCCACCTGCTAATGCTCTGTAAAGCCTGTTTCTGCAGTATACTGGCCTTCCGTCAGCTGCCTCCGCAGCAGCTGCTGCTAAGTCATCATCTTCCTTTACGTCGACTGGCAACCTTAGCAACTCTTCCTTCCTGTGATGCAATTTTTAAGCAAAAGACTTGTTATAGCCTATTAGGTCCTATGAGTATCAGGTATATGGTTTCTAACGGAATGACATGCTTGTGTACCTTATATTAAACTTTGTGTTGATATTTGTAGCTCGAACAGCTGGAGAGATGTCTTCTGTCGTGAAAGTCGCATGGAAAAAGTTTTCAACTGGTGTGGCAAAAATAAATAGCAGGACTCCAGAAACAAGCAATGTCCCTGTTCCAACTAGTGTCTGCTTTAACATTTTGATAACTGGTTTCACCTGTAGGTATGTATGCGAAGATAATGTTTAGTTCTGAATCCTGTATTTGTTTTATGCTAAGGAGCTCGTTTTTTTTTTTACTAACATGTTATGTATATGGTCTCAGACTTCTATGTGCATTTCTTCTGGTAGAATATATATCTAAGTAACTACAATGACAATTCTACAGCATTAACAGACTATGTTACACAGATTCGGTTAGTAGTAGTTGACAAGGGTGTGCGTCCAAGTAGCTTATCAAAAAAAAGCATGGGGTCAGAGTGTCAAACTTGCCTGGTCTATGAAAAATTCTCATATTTTTTAGTGACATGAATTTCCCAACTCTCATGTGGCCATGTCCACGTGTTGAGTGTGCTTCATAGGTACACAAGGTAACATGAAGAGTCGGAATAACATAGTTGTCAGATGTGAATTTAAATATTACCTTGTAAGAGCCAAGCAGCCTGTCCCGAGCTAAGATCTGAAAGGCGAAAGTATTATTTTATCCAGCTTTGGCAGTTGACTAAGTTTAGGTAGCCAAGTAAGAAAACTGTATAACTGCTTACCTCTGGTGGCTTCACCCACATTTGACCATCATACCATCCACTCTCTTCATAGGGTATTACTGCTGATAATAGCCTGTCACCTACGTAGCTCCATCCCTATAATGTGCCAATGCTTAGCAATCTTGATCTTGTAGGGTTTCATTGTTTCAACTGTGCAAGTTTAAGATGAAATGCTCTGCAGCTTATTGGATTTCATTACATAAAAATTTTACCAGATAGATACGCAGGATAATCAATGACGTGAGGAAAAGGGTCCCTGTTCCAGCTGCTAGTATAAGTCTTAGTGGTTCCTGTGTGTATTAACATATGATTAGTAATATTATAGTAGCACTCAAAGTCACAAATATTAAAACTGGCAGAAAAAAATAGTGCATTGTATTCTTGGGGATGGTGTATTGGTAATTTGGTTATACCATGTTTCAAGTTTCATGTTTAAAGCAAGGAATTGTATTCTTCATGCATGCCCATACCTTTGCAGGATTGAAGCTAGCAGCTGCAATCGGCAGCCCCAAAACTATGAAGGTGGTTAACCATAGACCTCCAAGCTTTATAAGGAATGAACCTGGACTCAATTCAGCCCATGAATACAATGTTTCGTCCTTCAGCGATGAATACTCATTTACCTATCAGGGGCCAAGGAAAAAGTAAGTTGACAGGACAGCGTACTTTTTTTTTCAAATGATCTTTATGTCCATTCCCTGCCAACTCTTAACAAATAAAAGACTACTGATCAAATAAATAAAAAGTCGGATATGAGTATGTACATCCAGTGGCATATGCTGAAGCTAGTGAGGATATGGGGTCGAGTTAAATGGCGTGTTTGGGTGCCAAAATTGGAGGGAAAGGGAGGGGAGGGGAGAGAAAGGGACGGGGAGTGGAGTATGGAGAGTTTTAGGCTTAAAAGAGGGATAATGAAATCCCTCAATCTCCTTCCCCTCTCTTTTCTTCCAAGTCCCTCAATTCAAACAAAGCCTAAATAGGTTCTGTGGGTAATGCACAGAAATCAGAAAAGTGCTTCGTCATCTTCCTGTTCATGTGGTTTTTGGCGGCACTAATACTAGTAATACTCTTTAATTTTTGGAATTCAGGTGTAAAATGAATTCCAGGGATTGGCACAAGAAATACATGCTCAAATTGAACTTCAGAAACCGTGCAAGTTTTATGGATATATACGTACCGGTCGCTGCTCAAACGGGACTTCTATTTCCAACCCAGGATCCCACCTTTGACCAGGTAATCCTCTTACACCTTCATTTGATTCATCTCTTAGCGCTCTAACAGAAACGTTACGCAATATTCTCCACTCTTTCTGATCCTGAACAAGCCATGAACTATGCCTAGTGTCACCAATTTTAATTTCTCTGTACCCGGAAATTGGAGTGCAAAACACATGTAGCCTCAACATTGTAATTTACTAGGAGATGAACTGCTGTTCCTGCACAAAAGTTGTTATTAACATCACATGGAGGGAAAAAAATGGAACCTTTTTGTATTTTCATCAACTACAGAGATAGTAGCTGCCAGTTGCTTATGACCATGCATTATTTAAGTGGAGGAGAATTTATAGCTAAGGCCGAAAATATCAGCAAGTCTTATTCTGAGATCAATCCAAATCCTTGTGAATATTTAATATTTTTCGCAACAGTTTGCATAAAAATTAGGGGGAAAATGTTGTCTATATGTTAGAAATTTTGTTCCCTTTGGACCCACATTTGTTTTGGCTTAGATTGATACAAGCATATAAACCAATAGAAACCCGCCACTTCATACGGTGGTCCTTCCAAGTTGGAGGTATATACCAACTACTGTATTAGGGTGATTTATCCTAATCCTGTACAAAAGTACTCCGTATGTGGTATATATGAGCAAGTTGGTTTCTTGTGGTGCTTAGACATCATGAAGAACAAATGAGATTTAGAAGAGCAAGAATGCAACGTGGAAGTAGCTTGCTTACACGCTTCGTTATGCGTCTTTCTCATTTCTTCCACATGGGAGCTTGGGTCTATCTTATGTGAAGCTTAACATTTAAAGAGTCTCTTCTTTTCAATTTTACATGTCAAAAATATTTAGAAAATTTCACATAGTTTAGAATAATTTATCAAAATTAAAACTTACTCCGTAACATTTATCATAAACTCAGAAATGCATTACAACTTTACAAGTATTTGAAATATCAGAAACTGTAATTGTAAAATGAAACCACGTTCAGAAAAAACTAAAATGAAAGATGAAGAGACCATAGGGTAAGCTGTTATCCAAGATTTGTGTTTTTTGTTTACGTCTTAAACTTGCGGTATTATATTTCTGTCATAGCATGCGTGAATTCTTTTGCGAGGTCACTATAAAGAAACTCCTTACGGCAAGAATTGATGAGTTTCTAATTGCATGACAATGAATAAAGTGAGATGACTATGCAGAGTCTTGTTAGTTTCTGTATACCCGCCCTTTGCTTGTCAGTAAATAAGGTTGAAAGGATTCGGAGGAGAATTTATCCTTCCATTTTCATCTTACAAGTCAAGTTAGAGCCTCTCGTAACACAGGAAAGATTTGAAGAGAAATATTCTCTAATGCTCTATTTTCCTTTCCCTTCCCCTTCCCTCATGGCATCTGTTTGTATCTCAAAAAATTCTTAAGGTTCATTTCACTTAGTTGCCTTTAATTTCAACTCCATTGGAGAACACTTTTCTTTGTGTTTGAAATGATTCACTATATTGTTCACTCTTTATATTTCAAATAATTGTTTGTTGATGTATTATATTCATTGGTTTTGAAAATTTGATACAGTATAATGAAACAAGATTAACTCGCCAAAATGTGTAGTGTTTTACGTTGTAGTAACGGGTTTCATGTATTTCTTTGTTAAATGGTGTTTAGATGCAAAGAAATTAACAAAGGGGGGTGGGATTGAAATAGGTTATCGAAAATGGGTCCATGTAGGATAGAAAGAACCTCTGGCTCAACGAATAGGTACTAGGCTCTAAAGCCGTTAAGTGACTCACCAACTTCTTTGTTCTACGTGGATTCATTTTCGATAATCTGTTTCGACTTGACCCCTTTTTGTTTAATTAATTAGCTCGAGCTTAATGAACTCAGTTGTGCGGAAGCGTGAATACCTTGTGATGGGCCTTTGCTGCGCCGGTGTGCGGTGTCCGCGGTCCATAATAGTATGATATTGTCCGCTTTGGGCCAAGGCCTCACGGGTTTACTCTTGAGCTTCTTGTCAAAAGACCTCGTACTATTATATCTTGTAGATATATAAAGATGATATTTTACCTTACACTACCGATGTAGCACCCTAACAAACTCTCGATAGAATGGGAGTGTATTTTAGATCACCCAAGTCATTTTAGTTTATTCAATTAGGACTTTAAGAGTGGAAGTAGCAAATATAGTAATCTTCAATTACCGAAGATGTCTTAGTCTAGTGGTTAAGACGGAGGTATCCGGACATAGGTCCGGGTTCGATTCCCCTCCCCTATCAGAATGCGATTAAGTGTGACTTGGTTGAACAAAAAAAAAAAAAAAAAATAGTAATCTTCAATTCTATAAATCGTGTTATTGGCGGCACTGCCTTTCACTGGACAACTGCCGTCACCTCCAGTTCAACAGAAATCTTTTGAAGTGCTAGCAACTGAAGTTAGGATAAGCCTCACGTATCCATTAATGTATTTGTTCAACTTTTAGCCTCAACCAAAAAGATTATACTACTTCTATAGAAACAATACAATCTCACTTTAGAGCTTTTCTTGGTAGATTACATGTCATGGCATACTAATAAAGCAACAAGCATGTTCTGATAATGAAAGCCCACCTGAACTGGTTATTTTATTTTATTTTTGGGTGTATACCATCTGATTTAATTCGAGTTTAAGTCGGATAGTACCACAAGGGCACAAGGATGATAAAGCTCTCCATCACGAGTTTACACATCGCTGCATTTTGGGGTTCAAACCTAAGTCATTTAGTTAAGTTAGAATAATCCCTTGTAAGCTAAGCTAAGCACACATGGATGAACAAGTTATTTTAATTAGCTAGTCTTGCTATAGACGGATATGTGGCGTCTATAATGAGATTTTATATTTTAATACACACCGCAAAGCAACTGGTGACATTTTTGGCCCTCACCACCTCACTTGTTGCTTGTCCTATTAGGAATGTGGTATTGTATTTGACCCATCTTTAGTTATAGACGGATATATACCGTCTATAATGAGATTTTGTATTTTAATACACACCGCAAAGCAACTTCTTCCAAACATATATCTTTATATGGCCGTTACATATCCTTATAATCAAGGATAGAATGGTCTCATAATTGTCTTTGAAAAGTTTGATAACTTGCTAAGCTCCATTTTTTACTTACCAACTGTTGTATGATGTCTGTACCAGTTGGTTGGTGTGAGTGGCAAGAACTTTCATCTCTTAAACAAGTGGTCACGGGTCGATTCCCGACTCTTGCGAATGAAAAAACCAAACTTGTGAGGGGTCAACCCATTAAATTGTCTTCAGTACCCTGCAGAAAATTGCTCCAGCTGTCGGTAGGGGATTCTCCTAGTCAAGACAAAAAAAATTGTTGTATAATGTCTGTATATGAATGTATGATTTCTTCTTTCCTGGTACGTTGAGTATGTCTATAAATTATTACTACTTTGTTCAGCGATTGCTTGCTGTATAAGGGTCATTTTGGGGGTTGTGAAACCAAACCATCAGTCTATCATTGTTAGAGGTAAATAAATAAATAAAAAGGAGAAATATTTACAGGTATATATATTCTTTCGAGATATTCTACAGTGCACTCATTTTTCGACTTCTACATGGATCCTCACACTTTTTAAAACATACATGGTACTTCTAATTGTTGTCATTATCACTAAGTGTCTCTAAACTTTATTTTCCATCAATTAAACTCGAGTTTTAGGTTAGGTAATGACTTGACGCAGCGTAAATCCAAACTTGTCATTTATTATCCCATAACATAAGGACTCTATTAGGCTCAATATTCATCTTGATCCTAACATTTATTGATATGGGCCAAAAAAAAATTGACGGAAAATTTATTGATTCCTTGCCAAATTATCACGTCCAAAGATGGATATTGAGCCTAATAGAGTCCTTATGTCATGAGATGATAAATGACAAGCTTGATTACGCATCTAAGTAATCACTTAACGCCTAAAACTGAGTTTAATTGACGGAAAATAAAGTTTAGGGGTATACTTAGTGATAATGACAACAATTAGGGGTACCATGTATGTTTTAAAAAGTGTAGGGGTACCATGTAGAAAGTCGAAAAATTGAGGGGTACCACGTAGAATATCCTTATTCTTTATTATACGGAGTAAAAATTAGGAAAAATTACAAATAACCACCCCGTAATTGCGTATTTTTATAAATAACTACCATGTATTTGCACTTTATTGGAAATATAGGTCACTATAGGGGCGAAGATATATTGAGAGAATATATGTTGTTGTGTCGTGGTATGAAGACCACTGAATTAGAAACGAAATCGCTCCGACTACGGTACAAATCGATATAGGCGTCGTCCCCCAAGGTCACACAACACTCCTAAAAGTTGTGTACTCAACTATTAGGAGTTGGAACTCATATGGTATGCTCAAAATTATCATAGAGAAGGTAGTAAAGATATATGAAGATGTGTATTTCTCAAATGACTACACTTCTCTATTTATAGTGGTTAATTAGCACCATAACCACAAAGTTAGTGGCCTAACCACCATCATGAACATGGGCCAAAAACATGGAGTTAGTGGCTATAATCATGCAAGTAGTGGAGAAAGTGTAGAGATTCTCTTACGAGGAAAATGGAAGGCTTCTCTATGATGTAATGTATTTAGACAACATTACTAGCCTTTGCATTACTTCCAACAATCTCCCACTAATGCAAATGATAGACAAAATTCTGAGCATATTAATAAGGATTGATACTTAAGCATTAGTATCTTTCGATTTGAACTAACACATAGTAAAATGGAACAATTCTTTCATCACCTAGAGAGTGAACGAATCTTGAACTCCTAGACTCCGGGGTAAATTCCAAACACATATCTCACCTTAAGTTCCAGACGAATTCCGCGATACAATTCAACAAATTTATGGCCAAATGAACCTTGGGATTCTCACGAGTGCTCTAGAGAGATAGCCTAGTATTACTATTATTATAAGACTATTAGAGAATTAGTATAAAAACACTAGTTAGATTAATCTACACACCACATTACCTTAGAATTATTCTAGCAATTAGATTAGAAATTAGTCTCTCTTACTCTCTCATGATTGTAACAAGAACCCTATATTATTTTCCTCTCTTATTAATTTCTCCTTAATCAAAGTTGTAATCCTTCTTCCAAAATAATGTAATCCATCTTTAGTTTATTCAAGTTATACAATTCTCAATAGTTTACATTTAATTTAGTGGGTTACAATTGGAAGAAGGAAGAGATTCATCTTCCATTTTATCAATCCAAGTTTCAATCTTTATTTATTGTTGGTATAATCCTTCTTCTTATTTCTCTTCTTTTCATTTGTTTACATCTTTATTGTTTGATTAATTACTTGTCTTTATATTATGATTGTTCTTCTATTTACATGACAAAGTCCTCATCTTTTATTCTCATTTCTATTAGTATGTTTGAGTAGAGTATTACTAAGGTAGATGGGGGAACTTGTGTAGAAAATATGGTTTGATTATGGTTGTTGATACATATATTGAGTCTTTTGAGTTGTAGCAATGTTTTGTGCACATCACATGTTTGATGAAAGGCTTGAATGAGTAATTTAGGTTCTTTCTATTTTCATTGCCATGTTTGAGTGAGAGCTTGAACTTATGTGAGCTTTGTGTGTGACCATTGCATGCTTGGGGGTGGTTATGGAGAGATCTCGGGCAAACTTAAACCAAGGGACCGTCTCGCACCGAGAGGTGGAGGCATACCTTAATCTCACCATTAGACTTACCTTAGTTGCGACCATAATTGACCTACACTTGTGAACCCGGTTACCTTAGTTGACCTTGACCTACACTTGTGAACCCGGTCAAGGTCAATTATGGTCGCAACTAAGGTAAGTCTAATGATGAGATTAAGGTAGGCTCAACTAGACCTGGCAAAAGCAACCCGACCCGAAAAAGCTGACCCGAGACCCGAAGTGACCCGAACTACATCACCCGAATGTGACCCGAAAACCCGATTTGACCCGACCCGACTCGAACATAACCTGAACTTTCTTGACCCGTACTGACCCGACCCGAAAATGACCCGATCCGAAACCACCAAACCCGAAAATGACCCGAAAATATAACTTTAATTGAGCCGAAAAGACTTGAAATGGCTATTTCTCTATTATTCATTGACCCGAAAATGACCCGACCCGAAACAACCCGACCCGATTGACCCGAAACTGACCCGACAACAAACCCGAGGTAGACCCGAAACCCGAAAAGACCCGTCCCGACCCGAATTAACCCGAATTTAACGAGAGACCCGAATTAACCTGACCCGAATTGGCCCGACCCGAACCCGACCCGTTGACCCGTTTTGCCAGGTCTAGGCTCAACCTCTCAACATAGCGGTGAATCCATCAGGTCTTCTCAATAAGACCACCCAAATAAAGGGATATAGATTCATTAAAAGCTCTAAGGCTCAACCTTTCAACATTGCGGTGAATCTATCAAGTCCTTCTCAATAGGACCACCCAAATAAAGGGATATAGATTCATTAAGAGAAATATCTCAACCTCCATCATTATGGTGATCTCATCAAGTCCGTCTCACAAGGACCACCCAATTTTGGGCTATAAGACCATTAAGAGCTATATGTTCAACCTTCCAAAATAGTGTACATGTCATAGGAATGGGATGTGTACACAAGTATGAGTTATCTATGGCTTCGTTAGACCACCCTTGCATAGCAAGTTCCGGTATCCACCACAAATTCCTCAACTAATAGGCTTTTGCCCCATTCCCCTCGACAATTCTAGGACTTTTTTCTTTCTTACTCCATTAGCTTAAATATGCTTCACCCAAAGTTCACAAAGATAACAATTTGTGAGCGTATTATTCTCAATTAACTTTCTCAAATCTCAAATCTGCATAAAATGTGTAAATCTGCAAGTCATTATACACATTATTTTAGCATTATTAAGTTGATGTTAGCATTATGCTAAAGATAAATATTAGGCAAAACTCCATGCCCCCACAATTAAGTAGTAGCTAATAATAGCTTCACAATCACCTTGCATCTACGTACCAAAAAAAAAAAAACAATCACCCTGCATCTTACCCTGCAAGATTAAGAGCAATATAATATGCTTACACAATAGACAAGGTTATAATAGTCTTCTCAATAGACTTAAAACAAGATCACCATTAAAGGTGGAAATGTATAGTACTCACCATAGATCTCACCTTGTTGATCGTCATTACCTTTTGGTCGATCCAATATCTTTCTAGATATCCAACATAGTGCAATTCTTAATATTGCACCTTAGGCACTTCACCAAATGTGAATGATAACTTTGGTAATGAATACACAGCCAAAATGTACTTAGCTGCATAAGCTACATTGAAGCAACTATAATTATACATATTAGACTTCTCACAATAGTCAAAACATGTTCTCTTATAACTCATTAGCATCATTGTTCTAATTAAATATAGAGGTTCAGTCTCATGTCGTTTAAAAGAACAAATAATCTTCTCTATTATTTTCTCTTTCTAATAAATTGACATAGAATAAAGCATACACGTAATGTTTGTGATTTCGCACCCAAAATCATATCTATATATATATATAAAAGAGAGTTTTTTCGAGCGATCTGAGAGCGTCCACATCATCAAAAATAAATTTAGGAAAGTATAATTTTTGATGTAAAAAATAAAGTGGACAATCTTTTAATTATTATAATATGTATATTTCCTAAATTATATTCAAGTGATATTTCCAATTTTTATATCAAACTTTTACATTTCATTTGGCAAAAAAATACCGTTAGAAAAATTATGAAAATAGTATAATTAGCTTTGTGTTAAAAAATGCTATCATTAGAGCATAAATTTCATATTATTTGCACATATTAAAGATGATGTACTTCTTAATACGTAAAATTGTGTACTTTTTAGTATGTTTTGTCCCACATTAGAAAATAAGTAGGTGTGGTGAATATACTACATATAAATAGTAGAATTTTCCCACATTGAAAGATTAGTATAAGGTGATGTGATCCTATGATTATAAATAGGATGCGTATTTGGAACTTATGTATCCACCCAAAAAAATTTGAGTCTCATAAATATGGTTTTAAAGAGCTCTTAAGATTTTCTATCATTATCTACGATAATGATATAAAAAATAAAGTGGAAATCGTTGGGAACTACCCGGGAAAGAGTTAAGAACATGAACAAGAAAATCAAAAAATAACTAAAGGTTTTACTAATAGTAGTCTCCTGACACAATACAAATCTAAAGATTTTACTAATGGTTGTCTTCTGAATGCAGTAATAGAGCGTTAATGAGCGTTATATGTACGATGTAGAGATCCATATCTAATGATCGAGACTAAGTGGTTTTACCTTCAAAGAAAAATAATATGTATACAATAGTGGTTTTTTAAGAAGAGACATGTATTTCTTGGTATGTTATATCTTTCACATTGAAAAATAATGTAGGCATTATGAACATACTACGTCTAGATAATAATTATGTATCTCACATTGAAATAATAGTATACGGTAGGGTGATTCTATAAATATAAATATGAGGCATCCTTGAAACTTAGATATTAATCCAAATTTTTTTGATATAAAAGATATATACTTTTTAATATGTTATATGTCCCACATTGAAAAATAATGTAGGTGTTGTGAATATATTATGTATAAATAATAGAAGTGTCCCATATTTATACATTTTCTATATTATATTAAAGTGATGTTTATAATTTTGATATAAAAACTTTATATTTCATTTGAAAAAAAGTATCGTATGAAAATTATATAATTAGATTGTGACAAAAAAATGTTATCATTAGAGTGTATATTGTATTGTATTTTATTTCTCATTATTAAACCGGGTTGATGTCAAAGTAAGTGCAAAAAAAAAATGGTGTATTTAGTATGTTATTTGTCCTACATTGAAAAGTAACGTAAGTGTGGTGAATATACTATGTATAAATATTAGAATTGTCCCACATCGAAAGATTACCATAAGGCATGGTGATCTTATGATTATAAATAGAAGTCATAACCCAAAATATTTTGATTCCCTTAAGTATTGTCAAAGATAACTCTTAAAAGAGTTTGTATTACTGTCTCTACAATAATGATTTCTAACATTAGTTAATGTTTGAGAAATCTTTTAGTTATTATAATATATACTATGTATTTCTTATTTTATATTCAAGTGATGTTTCTAATTTTTATATAAAAACTTTTAAATTTCATTTGACAAAATAATGTCGGTAAAAAAATTATGAAAATAATATTATTAGATTCAGGGTAATAAATGCTATCATTAGAGTATATATAGATTTCATATAATTTGCACATATTAAAGATGGTGTATTTCATGATATGTTATATCTCCCACATTGAAAAATAATATAGGTGTGATAAATATACTACATATAAAAAATAGAATTTTACCACATCGAAATATAGCATAAGGTGGGTGATTCTATGAGCATCCTTGGAACTTAGACATCAACCCAAAATCTTTTGAGTCGCTTAAGTATTGTCTTGGAGAGCTCTTAAAAGTTTATATCATTATATTTTCTACCTATAGATTTTATATGTCCCATATTGAAAATAATGTAGGTGTGGTAAATATACTATGTTTAAATAATATAATTAGAATTGTGTTAAAAAATATTCTATCATTAGAGTATATATAGGTTCTTATCATTTGCACTTATTTTAATTATGATAAAAAATATAGAAAACAAACGTCCATGGTAGCATGTGTAATCTATCAAAGTTCAAGGTTACCATGAGAAATTTCCAATATTATAATGATATAGTTAATTAAATTTGCATTTAAAAGAGAAATTTCTGTACCAATAAAACAATAAAGGGGTATTATTTTTTAATTGTTATTTTATTATCACGCCATCAAACTTAACGTCCATTTAACAGGCTTTACATTAGGGGGTACCATGAGCAAAAAAATGGAACCTCAAGGGTACCATAGCCAGATTTTTAAAAGTAGGGGTAACATGGAAAATCTAACAAAATTAAGGGGTATCACGGAAAATTTCCATATCTCAATTATGTTAATTTTTTTTTTTTGAAGAAAAACAACGTACAAATATTAATGGAGAGTACTTGATCATATTATTAAATTTAAATATAACTATTAGATATAATGAGTAGCAATTGTCTGTATTCGGTATTCGAGATCTGGTTGGATGTTGAACTAAGTGCAAAAAAGATGGTGTCATTCTGAGTATGTTATTTGTCCCACATTGAAAAATAATGAAGGTTTGATTAATATATATTACCTATAAATATTAGAATTGTCCCACATAAGAAAAAGAATCCAATTTTTGTGAATATATCAATACTATATATTAAATCCAGAAACCAAGGGACTTCAATATAATTAAAGAAAGTTGTACAAATTAATTATACTATATAGTTTTAAATCACTAGCAACGTGTGATGGACCCGATTAAGGGATCTCAATGCAAATATTATATAGTTTGGGTTAAAATTAAATTATATATAAGCTTGATAATTTTCCTAAACATTTGTAAGAGACTAAAACATGGTCAATTTCCTTAAAATAAAATAATTAATTAAGATTGTCAATTTCCTTAAAATAAAATAATTAATTAAGATGGTCAACTTCAAGGAGACTAAAAGAGAGAAGATGCTTGGTAATTTTCCTAAATATTTATAAAAGACTAGAAGATGGTCAATTTCCTTAAAATAAAATAATTAATTAGTATAAACATGTACACCTATGGTATTAATTATTATCATCATAAAATTATATATTAAATTTAAAATATATGCAATTTTATTAAATTTTATAGTTTATTAGATGTATAGATATGTTAATTATTTAAAAGACAAAAATATAATATAAGTAGGTTATAAATAATTCAAGTTAGAATCCATAATATATAATATTGCATAATTTTTTCGATTTGATTTAATGCATATATGTAATATATTTATATAAATATATAATCCTCTTAAAATTGAATGCCTAAGTAGTAAAAGTAATTTCGTCAGTAAAGAAAAGAATTGTAGTAACATTGGATATAGTTATATGATAGTAATCACTCATTTTAATAGTAAAAGTAACAATATTATCAGCGAGATTAGTGAAAGTGGTAGAAACAACAACGGGAGTAGTGAAATAATCAAATATTAATGCGGCAATAATGAAAGTAACAATAATTACGGTGGGAGTAGTGAAATTATCAATATTAATGCGGCAGTAGTGACAATAACAATAATTACGGCGGGAATAGTGAAAGTAACAATGAGTACGGGCAAGTAGTGAAATCTTATTACTTTTGTTTCATTAATAAGAGTAAAATATTAATAGCAGGAGTAGTGAATTTGTCTCAAAATTTATTTTATCGTAATTTTAGGATATATCATAGAAAAATATATTAATGATAAATTTATGGGTTATGCAACTTTAAGTAATTTTATTTAATGAAAAAAAAAATTAATGGTAAGTAGAGGTAGCCCGGGCGAAGCCGGGCACCAATACTAGTTACTTATTAATAGTAGAATTGTCCCACATCTAAAGATTAGTATAAGGTGGGGTGATTATATGATTATAAATAACCCACGTATATATTAATCTTTTATTTTTTTTAAAAGAGATATTTTAATAATATGTAAACAAATCATTAGACATATAATGCAAACATTAAACGCTTATAAAATTTTTTTTTGCATTATAAATAAGCTAATTACCCCGTTGCAACGCACGGACATTCAAACTAGTTATTCACTAAAAGCTCTATATATATCATCATTCTTATATTAGAAAATAACGAATCTCGATGATTGTTTCACTTATATTTACTCTTTGCAAATCCACAATATTTTACAAAAAGAATTTGACTTCTTACAAATATAAAATCAATCATCATAATCTCATATAGTGTGGTGTAAGCAAAATGTAACATAAATAATTGAACATTACGCAACCATTATTTATTGACATAGCCATTATCCAACAAATTAATATTTCTAATTTTGGTTCAATTAGTCACGTATAAAACATGCGATTATCATTTTCTCTACACCCCCACAATCAAAGATATACATACTCTTCACAAATTATAAGATATCAACTCTAAACTTGATGAATAAATTTATCAAATAAGTTGAATGTCTTCCCCCACATGTTATCACGCCACGAATTAGTGACAAACATAATCGTTCAAACAAATATACACATTATTCATTCATTCATCATCTCAACTTTTAAATATCATATAATCATTGACAAATTATGTTCTCCATAATATACTTTTATGAAGCTTTGACAAATAATCATTTAATTTTTGTCACACATATCCAAGATACTATTGTTGGAAATCTATATCTCATTATACAACATATTCTTATATGTTTCAAATTTATTTAGTCATAAAATAAATTCTAGATCTTATGCATGCAAACTAAAATAAATAAGTGAAGAAATCATTTTCTCACCAAATAAATTTCGGTCAAATGGGCACCAACAAGATCTCCTTCTTATTAGTTCTTGAGCTTTCCAATATTGGATGAACATACATGACCTCAAAATAGAAGCCCTCCAATTAGTAGCACCCAAAACTATCCCTTAATCCCACAAACTAATATGTACTAGATATTTATATTGTGGTTTACCTTAAAATTGATTACTAATACTCATATATTACATTAATAATTTTAATAATCTTTTGAACAAATTTGAATCAAAAACTCATCTTTTTGATGAAGATTAAAGAGAGAGAAGAGAGGAAAAATACATGAACTTTTTGCATGTAATATTAGAATGAATGATAGTAAAATTCCAATTAATAAAATTCTCTACCAATACTACAAAAACCGGTTGGAGGAGTCCTCTAAGACCAATGCATGGTCTTTGCTTTTTACTTTTGTTCTTATTAAGTAAAATAGGTGTAAGACTACCCTACATTGTAGGTAATCATAGTGTTTTATTTATCCATTAAACAAAACACCCACTCACCCATACTACCTTCAATATTTCGGTTTTTATAGTGTAATATAGAGTCCATTTTATTTTTGTCAATTGTACAATTGTATGTCATGTGACATGTGACATGTCTTATGTCATGTTTTAATTTAAAATGCATATTTAACAAATTAAATATCATTTACAAATTAAATAAATCATATTTAACAAATTGACTAGTAATATAAAATTACTTTCTCATAAAATGGTCATTTAATTACTAGTTAGTATAATTCACAATATCTTGTAATTATAACTAACTTATCATTCTCATCTCGCGTGTTTCGCAAACACCGATTAATTTTAGTAATATAACTTCTTAAATTACTAAATAAAATCTCATTTAATCACATTATAATAAGATGTCATTTTCTCTCTTATGATAATAATTTGTTCAATTTTAAGGAATTAATTAATCAGACGGCATACAACCAATTAACCTTTTCAATTAAGGGAATCGTCTTTTAGGTGTGACCTCAAGGGATCAACTGATCACCACCGTCGCACGACAGTA
Organism: Silene latifolia; assembly: GCF_048544455.1. Classification (NCBI taxonomy): domain Eukaryota; kingdom Viridiplantae; phylum Streptophyta; class Magnoliopsida; order Caryophyllales; family Caryophyllaceae; genus Silene; species Silene latifolia. The sequence continues at coordinate 22,892,480 of NC_133537.1, read as the reverse complement.
ATGTCAAACTCTAGCCAGCCAATCATTACCGATATGTGTGGACCAGTTGACTATATATATTATGTATCATCCCTTTCGTATTCTTGAAATGAGATTTAATAATGATATTTAAATCATGTGATCGCACTATTGTTGAGGACACATTTCCCAACAACTATATCAATTTAAAACAAAATATTTAACCCCCATATTTGGTTCATAATTCAAATATCAATTTTAGTTCATCTCATAATCAAAAATAAATAATCAATCCAAATGTGTGAAATATTTTGCTTGATAAACATATAATACACATAACAATATCTTGGATTCTTGGTCACTCAATCATTCTAGCTACTTGTCATTCAAAATCTTGGAACAATTTCATTCACATAATCTCGAAATCAATTATTAAAAGTAATTTTACCAAGATTATAGACATGTCTTATCAAATAAAGTAGTAGCTTAAACATATGAATGATTAATGCATATATAATTTGACCAAACCTTCATATTTATCATCATAAATATTTTAAAGGAAATTCACGGGAACATACCTTAATCACAAGAATGAATTGAGCAATAAAATTATAAATAATACCATTCTTTTATGAATCTTCATAAACTTTCCAGCACACTACCATGACATTATTGTCCATTTTAAGGAAGCTAAATGATAGAATCTGCTCACGGCTTCAACTACAAAGTTGTAGCCCTTCTTCTTAGCTTTCCAACGCCATATTACACGCCTCAAACAAAGGTCTAGAGACCAAGTTATGGCCACAATACCGACGTGATGTCTCACTCCCTAGGGGCTGAATCTTCTAGACGAAAATAAATATTTTCTCCAATCAAATGATTCTCAATGACGAGAACACAACAACAATAATAGTGACAAGATTTCGTTTCTCAATTGTTGGAAATATAGGTCACTATAGGGGCGAAGATATATTGAGAGAATATATGTTGTTGTGTCGTGGTATGAAGGCCACTGAATGAGAAACGAAATAGCCCCGACTACGGTACAAATCGATATAGGCGTCGTCCTCCAAGGTCACACAACACTCCTAAAAGTTGTGTACTCAACTATTAGGAGTAGGAACTCATATGGTATGCTCAAAATTATCATAGAGAAGGTGTTAAAGATATATGAAGATGCATATTTCTCAAATGACTACACTTCTCTATTTATAGTGGTTAATTAGCACCATAACCACAAAGTTAGTGGCCTAACCACCACCATGAACATGGGCCAAAAACATGGAGTTAGTGGCTATAATCATGCAAGTAGTGGAGAAAGTGTAGAGATTCTTTTACGAGGAAAATGGAAAGCTTCTCTATGATGTAATGTATTTAGACAACATTACTAGCCTTTGCATTACTTCCAACATACTTCACCCTTACTAGGAAAAATTACAAATAACCACTGCGTATTTACGTATTTTTACAAATTACCACCACGTATTTGCATTTTTACAAATAACCCCCGAACTTCAACGTATACTCCCCAACCACCACCGTATTTTAACCCCGAGCATCATTTTTCATATTTTTCGTCTTCTTAATTTACAATTTGCGCTAAATACCCATTTTACCCTCAATTAATTCCACAAACACACTCTACCCAACTTCTCCCAACATTTTCTCAATTCATTCACTGCTTTGTAAAAACCCTAAATCCCCAAATTGTTGTAGCTTCATCTACGTAATTAGAAAATAATTCATCTCCTTCTACCAAATCACCATCTACCTCAGTTTCACCCACAACCATGTCACTAAAAGCACTATCCTCACTTCGGTACCCCTTCAAAACCCCACATTCAGGGAGCAACTCGTCATCGAGTCATCGTGCACCAGTACCTTCTCCTTTTCCTTCCCTTTTTCTTTTTCTTTAACCTTAATTACATCAAAATCAGATTCTTCCCTATCCTCCAACATCAATTTTCTTCTTGTTTGTAGCTTTTCAATTTTTTTCAAAGGGGAGACAGGAATGATAGTAAATTCAGCAGGGCTCCTCATTAATCTTGGGGACCTTCTAACTGAACCAAAATCTCCAACCATTCTAAAACTTATGGAAATTAACTACCCTAATTAGCCACTGCAAACAACTAAACCCAATAAAAAAAGTCTCTTTTGCTAAATATCAAGTTGAATTAAAGTACTTACTGCTGTTTTCGTTGTTTTATTGAATCCCATAACCTTCAACTTATACCAATATTAGGAGAAACAATGAGAAGCCGAGACCGGATTGGAACGACTTCATCAACGTGATACTTGAGCGCGAAACGTGCAGACGAAGTTATTGTAATTGAACGCCTATGTTCAAAAGGAAGGGGATCGGAGATTTAGAGTACTCAAAGGTAATCATTCTTGAGAGAAAGTGAGAAATAATCGATAAATTTAGGGATTTGGGAAATTGGGGTTTAGGGTTTTGAGAAATAAATAAGAGTTTAATCGTGAGAACAATTTGATAAAACGGGAGTAATCAGTTTTGTAGGTAAGGGACAAATGGATATTTAGCGTAAATTGTAACTTAAGAAGACGGAAAATATGAAAAATGATGCTCGGGGTTAAAATACGGTGGTGATTGGGGAGTATACGTTGAAGTTCGGGGGTTATTTGTAAAAATGCAAATACGTGGTGGTAATTTGTAAAAATACGTAAATACGTGGTGGTTATTTGTAATTTTTCCCCCTTACTACTAAGAGAATAAAAATTCTCTTAGTTTTCCCTCCAAAATGCATTTGCCTTAATAAAGAAACAATTAAAACTTTCTTTTAATAAACTATTATATTTTCCTTAAAATATAATTTTATTATAATTATAATTATACTTTAATCTTTTAATTAAATTCAAAATTACGATTTTTTTATTATAATAAAATAAAATTGATATTAAACTATAGACTATAAATTGCTAAATTTTTCATAATTCAATGATGATTACTTTATAAAGTAACTTAATACATCCCCTTTTACTAAAAGAATAAGAGGTCTCTTAATTTTTCCCGCTGAAGTGAAATGTTCTGTATTGGTTCTCACTCCTCACACTATATTATACAAGTATTAATTATATACCATAAATAGGAGATACTATTACTAATTTTTAATTTGTAAACATACATTAATGAGATATTTTGTTGATTTACTATACATGTGGGATTGCATTAATAATGAGGATGATATGAGAAAAATATTCTCCACAATTTTTTTCATAGTTCTATTCTCCTATTCTCCACAATTTTTTTCATAGTTCTATTTTCCTTTTTTTTTGCTACAAGGGTACTCTACAAGTTGACTATCTCATTTTGCAAATTCTCTAATTCTATTGTATGATTAAGTCATTATTTGAAGTTATTTTTTTGGTAAATGTAATTGTATAATAATGTTATTTTTAATAATTAAGTAATAATTTATATAATTAGTTTCAAATAAATATCAATCTTATTTGGTAAGAAAACTATCAAATTTTCTGTCTTATACCGCTTACCAAGCTATAATATTTAACGTCTTTGTATATTCACTACTACAGATACAGGCTATAACAACGGTCAAAAACCGTTGTTATATAAAAAAGCGGACGTTGTTAAAGCGTCCGTTGTAGAATGTTTTAACAACGGTTGGTTTACTTAACGAAACCGTTGTTAAAACTATTAACAACGGTTTTATGTATAAAAACCCGTTGTGGAAAGTGTGACTCAATTTTGGGGGGAAAGTTATAACAACGGGTTGTAATATACAAAACCGTTGTTATAACTAAAGACAACAGGTTGTTTCGCAATAACCGTTGTTGTTTGTTCTTAAAAAATAAAAAAAAAATTAAATTAAATATTACTAGATGCATGCATAATTACGGCCTGTTAGAATTCCGATGCATGCATTATTACTGACATCACTGTACATATGAACGGATAATATGGAATGAGAAGGGTTAGTAATAGGATTTGAAGCAGCATTATTGAGAGATATGATGATGATTATTATGGCACAACTTCCTAACATATATATTAATTAAAAAGCAATTAACTCAACCCACACATTGCTTAGTATAAATACATTGCATATCTCAACTAACATTTCCATTATCTCATATATTCATCTCCAAACTCTAATCATGTTAAAACAAACTCTACTTAATCTTTCAAATCAAACTCAAAAAACTCTAACAAAATGAATGATTTCATCCTAAAGACTCTTACCATGATCGAGAACAACAACAACTTCATCCGCCGGTTCCTCCATATTGAGGAAAGTTTCAGGAGCTACCTTGCGGAAGCTCGATCCGCACTGAAGCACGCCAAAGAAAATGGCTTGACGGAGCAGCAGCAGTTGCAGCTATATGACGATATAGCAACTGCTGAACGGAACCTCCAAATAGCCAAGGAGGAGAGGACGGATACGATAGAGCACAATAAGATCCTCCATGAAAATATAAGAATTGCATTTTTACATATGTAATTTTTTTTTTAATTTATGTATTTATAAATATATATATATATATATATTAATTATGTTTATCTTCTTCATCTTGCTTCTTCATTGTTTTAGTAACTAATTATGCGAACAATACTTAAACAAATAACATAATGGTCGATAAAAACACATACATGCAAAAGAAATAAATAGAAAAAGAAAATAATGACGATGAAACTAACGAAAGGACGGCGAGATTTACCCGATAAATACAGAACGTAATAGACGATGAAATCACAGTGACGGCGAGAAGATAAAGCGACGATGAGAAAGAGAGAAATAGAGAAAGAGAGAAAGAGAGTGTGTATGTGTTTTGTGTTTGTTTGTCTGCTGTGTTTGTGTTTGTGTATTAAGGGTTGTGTTTTGTGGCTGCAGCAGACTTCTGTTTGTGTGGTTTATAGTATGGAAGGTATTGACAACGGTTATTAAACAACAACCGTTGTGAAAAAAGTTTTAACAACGGTTGTAAAAAACACCCGTTGTTAAATAAGTTTTAACAACGGGTTTCAAAAATAACCGTTGTGATTACTTTTCACTAACTTTGCGCCAATTTTGCGCCAAATTATTAACAACGGTTGTGCATGTGTGACCCGTTGTTAAAACTAATAACAACGGTTTTTATAACCATACCCGTTGTAATTGATTTTAGTAAAATTCGCGCCATACATTCTACAACGTCTATTGTGATTTTCGTGAATAATCGTTGTTAAAGGGGCGTTGTATTTGCCTGGATTTGTAGTAGTGATTATTATCTAAAAAACCGCGCATTTGCGCGGATTTTACACTAGTTTACAAATAATCCCCAAACTTTGTAACAACCCGGATTATAAAACAAAGAGGAAAACTTATATAAAGTAAATATCAGAGTACGATACTGATAAAAGGGTCAAGGTGGCGGAAACACCTGACCAATCCGGTTCGCTACTAAAACCAAAACAACTAATACATTATTCGAAGGTTCTTAAAACATAAAGCAAACTCCTATTTTATTATTAAGCTCGCTTCGCACATTCCCCAAGCAAGCATCAACAAGTCAGCAACAAGCGTTCAACTTGAACAACCTGAGAAGGGGGTCGACAATTCAGTCGGGAGTAACTAGATGCTCTCCCAGTCATGTTTACAACAATTGAATATAATCAACAATCATTAACAAATGAAATGTAAAACCAGTAAACATGCGAGATCATCTATACTCATGAAAAACCCAACAAAGCTTACCATGACTTATCAACCTTGAACGAATGCAATCATGCAAACCTAGACCATATGCAACCACTAGACCATGAACACTTACAAGACCAGTAGCAACAAACGACTACATCAACGAAAGGCACAAAGCTAGCATTAAAGCATAGCAAACATGGCGACACACAATCCACAGCAACAGAAGGCACAAAGCTATCATCAAAGCATAGCCGAATAGAGCGAACGCCGTTAGAGCGTATAACGCCCGCTCTAATCGCGCTAGAGCGTATAACGCATCGCCTCTAGCGATGGAGCGTATAACGCACGGCCTCCATCGGTGTGGAGCGTATAACGCACTGCCTCCAAGGTACTATGTATAGCGTATAACCACCGCCTATATGTCTAAGACTGGCCGGACTCTCGGTGCAATAATCGTACACCGAACGACACTCGGGGAACAGAGCGTATAACGCACTGCCTCTGTTACCCCCCGACCATAGACCATACACCAATCCCCGAAGGGTAGCATTTGTTCGTTCCGATAGTATACAATTGATACTACCGTCATCTATTCAAACCAACCAACAAACAAATGCACAGTATAATTGACTGTACTAACATGCGTGAATAACATCACGACTCAACTCATAGGATAGTATAACTGACTACCCTACTTATCATATGAACAAGAGTAACCAAAGATATATGCAAATACAATGTCATACACGTTGAACACAATACAACATATGAAACAAGTATAAGCAACCAATGTTATAGTAACTTCAGCTATAACTTTAACATTAACCATTCAATGTTATAGTAACCATAACCATAACATAAACTCTGGATGCGAGGTTATAGTAACCTCGACTATAACTTCAACATATATAACTTGAAGTTATACTTACCTCAACTATAACCTTGACACGAAACTCAAAGTTATACTAGTCCCAACCATAACCTTGAGCCATAAATCTCAGGGTACGTTAGTTCCAGCTATAACCTTATCTCGTACTTCAACGTTATAGTAGCTTCAGCCATAACTAGAGTAACTACCCAAAGTTGTATTAACTTTAGCTATAACACATAATCATCATCAAGGTTATACTAGCTTTAGCTATAACTTTGGAGAGAACTCTTGGCCGCCTATCATGCCGCCACTAGGGTTGGATTCGGAAACCCTAATTACGCTCATGACACCCATAATAAACACATAACCAACATACGATATATAATTAATACATTAAAATATATACAAACATGCGAAAACATAATTAACATGATAATAAACAATTTAACACGTACCAATCATACACGACAATCATTAAATCATATTAATTATATCAATTGGCATAAACACAATTAAAAGAAAACACCTAGTTACATTTTTAAGCAAATAATGATGCGAAATAAGAATGAAAACTCCATGAAATACATGACCAACAAATCCTTGTGTCCAACACGTGTCAATATCCCCGAAAGCGACATTAAAGAATGATCAAACCCATGTGCTAGAAATTGTGCTATGCAAATCCTCTTTCAAAACGTCAAAGGAAAGACATCTTCTTCTTTATTAACAAAATAAGGGATCATACATGTAGATCTAAAGGTCCATACAAATAATCCTCATAAAAATATTTCTAGAAGAATATGTTGTAAAGGTAAGAGCAAGGATTATAAAAATATAATTTGTGTATGAGTTTAAGAGAATGAAAGATATTCAACAATGGAGTCAAAAGGAGAAAGAAGAACAAAAAGAGAGAAAAAGGAGGAGGAGGCGCACCATAATTCACGCGAGAAACAAAGAGAGGAGCTTGCCTTTTTGGTTAGGGTTTTGTATTTATAGAGAATTAACAAGTGGGCTTTGGGTCCATTAGCTCATACAATGGATTATCTGATTATAAATCGGATTGGACCATATTAAAATGCAAGGAGACCTTATAATAAAAAAGTAGTTATTACATTAAAATAATCAAATTGTCCCCGGACATTTTAACCCTTCCAAAAGCATATTAAAATGAGAAATAATAAATAGAGAACGAAGACGATAATAAATATAAATATTTTCAAAATACATTATTAAATCCCGAAATAATTAATTTAATAAAATAGTTTTATAATAAAATATTATTATAAAATACGGGGTGTTACAAACTTTCATCTAAACTCCCCCAATCACCACCGTATAGTTGCCTCGACACTTATTTTTCTTATTTCCCGACTCGTTAAGTAACATTTTACGTAAAATGCCTATAATACCCTTCTCTCCATTTCTCCCAAACATACCAATGTCTTTCTAAAAATCATCAGCATACTCCCAAACTTATGAACCATAAATTCCCAAATTGTTAATCCCTAATTAATTCATAAAATCCATCAATGTGGGAGAGTGACTTGTAGGGCTGTTAATGAGACGAGACAGCTCGCGAGCAACTCGAGCTCGGCTCGGTCAAAACTCAGCTCGTGTGAGCTCGACTCGAGCTCGTGTGAGCTCGACTCGAGAGCTTAACGAGTCAAGCCGAGCAAACGTTGGCTCGGCTCGAAAAGCTCGTGAACGTCTCGAACTTGTGTAATTTGATGAGATATTACTCATATTTTATAAAAATATTTTGTCATGATTATATATTTGTATCACACATATTAAAAATGTTTTATTGATTTTCCAATATTTGTATATAAACCTTTCGAGCCTTGTTATTGAACATATCGAGAGAGAAAAAATGACAATTCAACAATTATATACAGCCGAGTTAGCAGTTTGGCTGAAGCTTTCGAAAATCGATTAAAGCTCAAAAGTTCGATAACGAAAGACAATTTTTTCAAACTCGAATAAGGTCGAGATCGGCCGAACTCGAGCTTTTTCTTTTATGAAAGACAATGAAATCGGCAAGGCCAAGCTCGGGCTCGACTCGGCTCGTTAACACCCTAGTGACTTGTAAACAAATTGTCATCTCCGTACTAGTAGTCTTAATCCGTGGGTGTGTAAATGTGGGAAGAACTCCGAAAGTAGTACTACTCCGTAGGACCATGGTAAACAACGTCCTATTTAAATTAATTTCAGGCAAGATGAAACCGATCTTGCCGCGTCCATTATCAATCATCCTTCGCATCCCATACGAAAGAGAGAGAGAGAGTGTGTCTGTCTGTGTGTGTGTGTGAGATAAAGAAAGAAAACAGACATCCATCTCCCGAGTTTCCCGAATTAATTAAATAAATCCCAACTTATTTTAATAACTCTTCTTCCTTAACTGAAAACAAACACCTTTCTGCCTTTCTCCATTTCCCACCAATTCCATCTCTGCACTTGTTCTACTCGCTAACGCAAATCATACTTGCAAAATATTATTCTACACAAACCCTGACGACAACAACAACAACAACAAATACGACGTCGTGTTGCTGTGTATGACGGAAGGTTGAATATGAAAGTCAAAAGTAGAGGTAACTGGACTTCCGCTGTTGGCCGCAAGTTAGGGTTACCTTCCGTCTTCTTCCTTTGTTTCTTCTTCTTTCTTCTCGGCTTTTTCGGTTCTTCTCTCATTTCTCAGGTTCGTATATTTCATTTTTTGTTTGATTGATTTTTGAATTTATGTATTTACTATTTATGATTGGACTGAGATTTGATAAAATGTAAGTTTGAATGAATTTGATGTTGAAAATGTGATTTGACGGTGAATGGAGGATTATGAGAACGCGAGATTTGTTGTTTTAGCGGTATGTGATGAAATTACATAAATGATTTTGATTTCGGTTTGAATTTTAAAAGAATATGATGATGAAAATGTGATTTATGATTGTGTAAACTGTAAACTATGGTATGGTGTTAGTAGAGGATTATGTGAACGCGAGATTTGATGTTTTGGTGGTGTGTGATGAAACTGCCTTAAATATTTTGATGCGAGTTTAAATGAATATGATGATGAAAATGTGATTTGATGATGTGTTGTACGGAATGATATGAATAGGATTATGCGAACGCGAGACTGAGAGCGAGAATACTGGAATCTAGTAATGGCGAAGAAGATATAACTGGTGGAAGTAGTTTCGGTTTTGATCTCTTGCCTTCAGGAGATACCGGCGATGATTCTATTTCTTCTATTCCTTTTCAGGTTTCTTTTTTCTTTATTTTTCATTACTTTTTGAGGCTGTGATAACTGATAATTGCATGGAGTAGTCATAACATATGTGCCAGAAATAGTTGTGTGATTAATTTTTGTTTTTAAGCGGGAAATGATTATGAAAGAATTGATTATTTGGCATTTTGAAGTGGTGAGAAATAGAGGGGGAAAGGATGATTGAGGAATTTTGATTGGATTTGGAGCTAGTTTGGATTATTACTGTGTGTCGACCTGTTATGGTTTCAATGTTTCATAATTGCGTTTGGCTGTGAATTAGCTAGCAATATGTAAGAGTTACGGATGAGATTTGTGTTTTTATTGTCGTGTCCTGTGTATTAGATTTAAACTGAGTTTCTAATCTGTTGCCTTATATGGGACACAACAAAGACAATGATGATTGACGAAGAGTTCGTAGTATTATGATATCAAAGACTATATTCTTAAGGCTAAAGTTTGGCTCTGAGACATCTATGTCCAAATTCAGGTGTTGAAAGATTTCTGCAAACAGTCGCATGGTTGGTTTCAGCGCGACTGTTTGCAGAATAATTGTTAAGTTAGTGTTTAGGATGTTATAGTCAATTAGTTATATACTAAAAGTTTGTGGCTTAAAACGTGCTTGCCTAGTTCATCTAGGCATCAGGTTGATCTCTTCACATCGTGCAAGTTATTGGAAACTTTGAATTATAGGCCTTTTGGAAATTGGAATACGGAGTAGCTTTTACTTGAATTTGGTTTTTGCTGGGCTTGCAAATGACGTCAATCAAGCAAATTAGGCTGCAAGCTGCTCTGTTTTTGTTTCATTGTTCTTACTGTAATTTAACAAAGATCTGGCCTGTCTTCCATTTTTACTTTATCTTGTTGCTTTCTACTTGTATTGTTTTGTCAAATTTTTCCACGGATGTCTACTTTTGTGCAGGTATTGAGTTGGAGACCACGTGTTCTATATTTTCCCAAGTTTGCTACCGCAGACCATTGTGAAACTATTATTAGTATCGCAAGATCACAATTGAAACCGTCAAGATTGGCTTTACGGAAGGGAGAAACACTAGACAGTACTCGAGAAATAAGAACAAGGTTGGACCTAGTGTTAGATGCCTATCTTTGATGGAGTTTCAGTTGTTTTTTGGTTTGCCTTAAGAAACTACCAATTGACTTGAACTCAACTTGCACATCATTTTTCTAAGTTAGTGAATCGTCTTTGAGTTTTGTTTATTGATGTTAAACTTAGCAATTAACTGTGTTCTTATTTCGCTAAATTACATTTTTGTCTACCAGCTCTGGCATGTTTATTAGTGCTGATGAAGACAAAACTGGAATTTTGGATTTTATTGATGAGAAAATTGCAAGGGCCACCATGATTCCCAGGGCCAATGGGGAGGTATTCCTGGCATTATGAGTATTCTTCAACTTTCATAAGCCAAAATCCTTATAAATTGCATAATTTAGTTGGTTTGTTTAGGTTTCATCTAATTGATTTACAAATTCATTATATTCTAATCTTCGGTGAGGTTCAAACATACTTCTTGCACGTTAAGTCTTCGAGCTCAAAGATGTGTTATTACTTTTATACGTATAGGAAAAGTAGTGCTCATCCTCCTGGCTTTTGGGTGTGCCTCCAAAGCTCTATGCTCCTTATTTAAATGGACTGGAGCTCTATAGACTTGAGTTGAAGATTAGGCGCCCTCTCCCAGAAGCATATTGAGCTTGAATATATTTGTTGCCCTAAGCAGTTATAGAATTAACTTCAAGTCTTCAAGTTAAATCTTTTTCTATTGAAGGCAAACAAACAGTCTTAGTCAAGATTTCATGATCATGGCTAAGTTACTAGTACTTAAGGGGGATGAGTGGATGACTTAGCATGACATCAGTTATGGTGCACATTATGATTTCTAATTTAGCAGGATCTTCAGATTTGCGCAGTACTGGCGTTGAATCTCTTTAAAGAGTAAAATCACATCTGGAAAACAAACTCCTTACAGGCGTAATCTCGCCACTTTTCATTGTAGTGGTCTTTATCAGATGAAGTCCTTCTTGTGGTGTTTTTTTTTTTTTTTTTTCCAATTACTGCACCCGCCTCTTCCTAGCTAATTTTTTCTTTACAATTTAAGTTACCTTTTAAGTATTTCGTTTCAACTGGATTGTGTGTTAATAATTTAAGTTTATCACCATGTTTCAGGCCTATAATGTCCTGCGATATGAGGTTGGGCAGAAATATAATTCCCACTATGACGCATTCCATCCCGCAGAGTATGGTCCCCAGAAAAGTCAAAGGGTATGATAACAGTGTGCTAGACTAGACTTAACTGACTTTTATCGAGCTCTTATGTCTACATTCAAACACGGGCATTTCTAATGAATTGTATGTCACAACCTTTACCCAGTAAATAAGGCACAAATTCTTGTTTACAGCCGTTGTAAATGAGAATAATTTACAACGAAAGTTTAAGACCATCCAAACTGACACTATTTTTGGGGGTGATGGTGCGTACCACCCCTTCGTTGTAACTTGTTAGCGCTGAGAGTTTGCCTTATTTTTATGTTGCAGATTGCTTCTTTCTTGCTGTATTTATCTGATGTAGAAGAGGGTGGCGAAACCATGTTTCCATATGAGGTACGATATGCAAATGCCTCTTTCTTGCCTAGTTTACGTGTTAAACTCATATCTTAAAATCCCAATAATAAGATGTGTGTTAAAAAAAGGCTCCAAAAACAAAACACGCCTGTCATGTAAAGGTTTTGGAGGTCACCACCATCGTATTTTGAGTCAACATTGTCTGCATTTAATGAGATTAGGCTGTGTTAGCACTCAGCAGATGCCGCGATTGACCGCAACAGAGACTCAATACTCACGGGGTTACCTTAATAATGTGGTGTGTTTTTTCTCTCTTATCTTTTTGTTTTGCAGAATGACAACATTGACTCCAATTATGACTATGTACAATGCATTGGCTTGAAAGTTAAGCCACGTCAAGGAGACGGTCTGCTCTTTTACTCGGTGTTCTCTAATGGAACTATTGATCCTGTAAGTCCTTTTTTTTATGACAGCAAAATTTATCAAAGCATGTTCATACAGTCATACGCAAGTAACGTTACCAAGTTTATTAACACCATGTCATATGGAAGTAGAATCAAATCCTTAATTGTCTGTAAATTAAGTAATTGGAGTCTCAGGAAAACAGAGCGAAATAAAACGCTGCTGGGTTTGTTACGGCAACCATAGAAGTTCCTATGATCTTTACTTGAGAAAACAAGCTATCTGTTTAATCCCTCTGTTCTTTTTTTACAACGTCATTCCCATTTATCGAGGTAAACCATTGACTTCAAATCCAACATTGTATTCATGTGAAAAGAATTACTTTGGGAGATATTAAGAGTTGAATGAGTGAAGAGGATGGAATCTGAAGAGAGGGGTCCAATGGTTGGTAGGCATGTTACTAGAACAGTAGTACACATTGGAAATCAAAATGGTCCCGCTGCAGCATTAATGTCACCATTTATTCAATCTGGTTGGAAAGAAATAGAAGGGTATTTGCTGTTACTGTAAGTCAGATTGGTCTTCCAGTTCAGACTAGGTTTTTTAAAGGATGTCCGGATGAGGATACCTTAAGACGGTCGAACGTTTTTCCCATAATGGATGGTTAGAAAGTCTGCCAACATTTTTACGAAACAAACTGGTTGAAGCGAGTCTTCATATGTGAGATGATGTATAATAAATAATACTCCGTAGTAGAAAAAAAATATGGAGTATTGACTTTAAAAATTTACGGTTTATTCAAATGGTATGAATCCAAATAATTTGAGGGAATACTCCGTAATAGAAGCAAATCACATCATAATTTGGTGGAGCATATCCATTCAAACTAGTGAAAGGTGCCTTCACCTTGTCATGCTTGATCATAATTTTCAACATATCCACGTGATTTGTACATTGGTTGCTTTGTTTGGTTTAAAGTCCTAAATTTACTGGGTTTTTTTGGTCTTATGTTATCCACGTGATTTGTACATTGGTGGGCCTTTGTTTGGTTTAGTATATGAAGTTTGTTACCTTCCTGATTCCCTCAATCCGTGACCTCGTAAAGTTTGAGGTCTGACGATAATTAAGATTTCGGGTTATATGTACAGTAAGTTGTAATGTCATGGTCTACATCTTCACGAGCTGCTATAACAATCAATCGGGCAGATTGTTAATATTATCTTTGTTGAATTACAGACATCAATACATGGAAGCTGCCCGGTAATCAAAGGGGAAAAATGGGTGGCAACAAAGTGGATTAGAAATGAAGAACAAGAGTAATATTTCTATACATTAGATTTGGCATTTAAGATTGTTTCCATACTAATTAATGGCTTCAACTGTCAGTCTTGCATATAGTGTAGATGTATCAATACAACTGGAAACTGAGATAAGTTATACAAGAATGACAACTCGTTCTTCTGTATTCACGTTTGTTCTCTGTTCCATCTCAACCAAAGCTCAAAATTAATCTCACTTGACAAAATCGAAATGAATATAAAGGCATCGGATATAACAAGATGTTTCGACTTTCAAGAACCTCTACAAATACTGACCTAACAATACCTCTACCTTAACTTAATCGCTCGACCAAGACCTCTCTGGCTACAACTGACTAATTTTAAAGGGAATGCACGAAGATAATACCTCTATCTTAACCACTATGCCATAACCTTTTCGGTTACAACTGAACTAATACTAGGGGGAAATGTACACAAAAATTAAACAAAATGAACTTATTCAATAGGATACTCGAGCCTTCCGACTTTGTTGAGAATGTGGTACATCACTGGATGATAGGTCATTTTGGTCTTACCTCTTACGGTTCAACAAAAATGCTTTCCACCGCCGTTTCACTATAGTAGTCGTGTAAACTGGTCAGCGCTAACTTGCACCAAGACTGATGAGCTTTCTGAACTGGATGATCAATATCGAGGTTTGTTTGAAGACCAATTTTGGGTTCATCGTTTATGCCAGCTCTGATGAGGTTGCTTGCCCAGAGTCTTAAGCATATGCATGCAACCAGCTGCCAAGAATAGCCCCAATGCACCAATGAAAAGTATAGTTGAATTATTGACGCCCCTATAAAAGCCACCCTGCAAGATTCACCAAGTCGGCCGAAATAAACATCACTAATACAAGTATAAACCAAGATTTCCACTCCATGTAAAGATAGGAAGACACATACCGAGTCACCCAAATATGTTAATCTTACGTCATTAATTTATAGTTGCCATTGGCTAACAAGATCAGGTGACACATGTTTTTTTGTCTCAGTTATAAGATATTTATGTAATTTCACATGCGTGAGGCATGGAAAGGAACATGCATTACTATGATCATCTAGATTAAGCGTACAGCAAAATAACATGGATGGCTGATGTTCCATACTCTAGACCTGAAGTTGTCACATAACTAACAAAACCGAACCAGTTAAGAATTAATATAAGGAGAACTTCGATTGTACTGACCCCAGAGCACATAATGTCTGAAGTAACAAAAAAAAGGACGTTAGGGTTCTAAAAAATTGGCCTCAACCACATTTTTAGCCAAATCATATTTATTCTAAGGTTATCACAGCCACAATTTGAGGTTGTATAGGATAGGACTATAGGTAGGAATGTGGGCGCAAAGAACGAGATTTGGACCGCACAGGCTTTTTTTGCGATCGTTGTCACAACCGAGATTCCATACCCTGAATACTGTCGTAAGAGGTCAGTCATATATCAACTGAACTAAAAGAGCATGCCAAACAAACTATTACTACACGTGTCATCGTACTTTATTAAAAGTTAAGAGTTTAGACCAACTAGGGTTACTGAAAATCATCTTTCCAAAATTCTGCAAGTAGTTGACTCAGCTATAGTCTTACAATATCTATACATAATTACATATCCAGGTAATACCAGCTATGAGTATTATCGATCGTTTATTGGAAGTGCTCACCTGGACTAAAACAAAGAGGATAGCAGCATTTGCAGGAGCTAGCGATAAGCTCTCCATTCCGGCACGGAACTCATTGGGAACAACCCTGCGACACAATAAGAGATTTACGCTTTGTTTGGATAGTGGTAGGGATAGGGGGGTTTAGCACGTTGTATTTGAGGGGTATGAAGGGGAGGAAAAGGGAGGGGATTCATCTCTCTTCTTACAAGTGAAATTGATAATTCTTATTAACATGGGAAAAATATGGAAGAAAAATGCCATTTGTCCATTCCCCTTCCCCTCTTAACCAAAGGTTTAATAATAGAGGGAGTGAAAGAGTAGAGTTATTGGAACAAAAGAATGGAAGCCCCCACAATCGCGGCAAAGGAAGAATGCAGCCTGTAAAAGGTCCCCTCATGAGTTTTGTCGTCTCGCAACTAGACTCGTAAACAACTAACCCTCCCAAGGAAAATTTCTTTGAAAATAGTTACATTAGTATGTCCCAATCATCGAGCTTGCAGATGAGAACCATAAAATGATACTCTCTCTATTGGAGAAATATTTTTTATTTCCGCATATGCACAACATTTAAGAAATACAGTACATAGCTAGGAATACCAATACTAAAAATGCAAGTGGCCACCTGCTTTAAGTGTAGCTGTAATTTTGTTAAAAAAATCACGACAAAGATGTAAACAAATAGGTGTAATATGAAAGGTTTTTCTGAATCGAAGGGAATACATGAGAACAAACCATATAGAGTTTTAAGGTGGTGGTAAATTTTCTACCCTACTTGATGTTTCATTAAATAATTATTCCAATTAAGCTAGAAATATTTACAAAACCCTTCGACAAATAGTGTAAATCCCAATAATAGAGCTGAAGTCCAGTACATAACTACTGATACATATTGGTTCAGGGAAAATGAAGCACCGATTTTAATAAACAAAAAAAGACCTAAAAAGCAATATGGTCAAGATATCAATGTCTGTGCAACAGATTACGAGAGAAAAAAAAATCTGGACGATCCTCACCCTAAAATGTGTTACTGTAAAAGTGATTGAAAAGGAGTAGAGAGGAGATGAAAGGTAAGAGAGAGAGACTAACATGCTTCTCAGCCGGGCAAGAGTAGGCAATATTAGCCCAACAACAGCTTGAAATAGGCAGAAAAGAGTGATGAAAACTCCAATTTCCTACACATTAGAATTAACGAATACTTATTAGCACGAATTGGAAGGTGGAAAGGCAGAATACTAGATGCAAAGAAACTCCGCAAGCAGTAGAGATAATACGCACCTGGTAATCATAAGCTATAATGGAAACAATCACTCCCGCACTGATGAATTCATAAAGTAGGCAATCTTCAATACGAAGAGATAATAATCCACTTAGGGACCATGGAAATGCCGTGCTTCCAAGCATTCTTGCACCCAGCAAACATGGGTAAATTAACCCTAGTTGTACTTCACGGCCATCAGCCTATGATCAAATGGAAAACATAATATTGGTTTGACAACTGAAATGTCCACCATA
Organism: Silene latifolia; assembly: GCF_048544455.1. Classification (NCBI taxonomy): domain Eukaryota; kingdom Viridiplantae; phylum Streptophyta; class Magnoliopsida; order Caryophyllales; family Caryophyllaceae; genus Silene; species Silene latifolia. Next base: position 22,875,255 of record NC_133537.1, on the reverse strand, counting down.
AGCCAAGTCTCAGAGGGAAGATTCCCATACATACAAAAGTGCAAATGAGGTATCAAGGCTATACCACTAAAGTTGGAGCCCATAACAACCAGAACACTGCAACAGAGAAGTGAAGACAAGCTTGTGCACATCCCAAAAACCATATCCGTTTATCTGACAATTGCAATAATCAACCGCGATCTAATAAGTTAAATCAGTATGCACAATGAATTTCAGAAATAGCATGTTAACTCCGAACTACGCACACCAGCATAACAGTAAATTCTCTCTGGATTGACCATAACTTGGCAACTGGCAGCCATAGCATTTGATAACTAAGTTTAGGTTTACTTAATGCCAAAGATTTCCATAAATCAAAACTGGCTGACATCAAGCAAATAATAAAAACGTTTTTTTTTTCCATTGACTATGGAGGACTATTTGAAGCTTCTGTAATCCTTACAGAACCCTAGGCTGTATGAACTCAAAGTGTTCTCAGGGATTCGATTGTTTTAGAAGTAAGTCTCTCTTAAGTCATTCTTAAGTGTGAAACGGATCCAAGAACATCTCTAACGCAATTAATGCTCATCACTAACTGGGTATATGGTTCATTTTAGACTCGTTTCACGCTTACAACCATCTTAAATAAGAGTGTGTTTTTCTTGAGCACTTCAAAACATTATTTTTTTAAGCTCCCTCCTCGTAGAGTCCAGCATCATCAAGTGAAAACTCTTAATGGTATAAAAATATTTATGTGAAACACAATATCTTAATTGCTGATATCCAATCTTAGCGTCTCCAGAATATTCAAACAGATAAAAGTTCAGAACTTCCCTCAGTACCTTGTTCTCTATCATACCCAATTTTTTAAACGGATGATTAACTTGAAGGATATCTAATGCTTAATACTAGTTAGTCATGGCTGCACAAATGACAAGAATAAATCTATCGTACCACGGAAAATATACGCGAAGAATGCTGCTCTATGCTCTTTAAGCTTTCCCTTCGATGGAGATTCTGTGTTTGTTTTCATGATGAATGCAATATTTACCACCGCTAACAGCACTGATATAATGGAAGGAGAAACAAAACTCGACACTGGACTATGATTAATTGCCCAGTTTGCAAGAACTTGACTTCCTATCATGGATGCTGATTCCGAAAAAGACAGCAACCAAAATGTTTCATTTAAAGCATCTTGCCTGTACCCTTGCTGCATTGAAGAAGAACGAAGATCATCATATATTGAATCCATAGAAGACACAAGGACAAGTACACGTGTCTTTATCAAGGAAAAAAATACTGTCAGATGTGTTCCATATAGAAAAATTGCTAGTAATACAAAATGGTTTAAGCACACACGAACGAAGCAGGCAACTCTAAAATTTCAAGAGATTGGAGACAAACTAATTACTCGTGGCGTGAGTGTGTGCAATTCTTAAATAAAAAAAGATAAACTGAAACAAACCTTATCGTGTTCCACCACCATCCAAGCCTCGAAGCTGAATGAAAATATTGAGCTGGCAATAGACAAGCAGATGCTGGCTAACCATAAGGCAGGATGAGCTGCAAGTGTATTCCATACACCGATGATCAAATGTAGGATGGAAAACAGAAGACAAAATTTCTTGTGGCCTCTGCAAACTCATAAGGCATCACAGTCTTCAAAATGTGTACCCAAAATGCATTTAAATGTAAATAACAAAGTCGTCACTCTCATTGATTTCCTAAGCATATATCAGAAACTCTCCGTGTCCCTGACAATTGTTTTATGTATTCCATTTTGGTCCATTTCAGCCAATAGTTTACATATCCTTTTTACGCAAACCTAGTGAAAATACAATATCTCCGCATAGCAAAATTCTAGACTATCAACTTATCAAAACAAAAAAAAAAAAGAATCCAGGATATCAAATCAGATACAATTTCCTAACATACCAGCCTGCAACTACAACGGACGCCTAATGACAACCGAGTCAATTGGTAAGTGAAAGAGCAGCATCTCAATTTCCATAATTCCATGGATTTTCAGGCACTCAAATTAGCAGGGATACTACGTAAGCCTTACATATTCCAGCTCAAAATGTATGGATCTCCTAATTTTGAATTCATTTCTCAAATTTTCGCTGAACTCTCCCTGAATTCCGCTTTCTCACCAACACAAAATCACAACACGCTCAAAAGCCTTCTACTTCAAGTCATTGAGTAATTAAAGCCGCAAGTTTCAATAACATTTCCGATGTACTTAGGCTTATGATAAGCCCCATGCTTAAGATAAAGCTACCATGGACATTAACTCGCATGTTCAACTAATCGTCAATGTAGTGATGATAATCCCCTAAGATAACGCGTAAATGATCACAATTCAGAAACGATAATCAACTCGAAAACATTTGTTCTTCGCTATGCTCATAACAACACACACAATTCAACTCAATTCAATTCAACTCTCACTAAAAAGACAGTAAGATAAGCAAACTCACAGCGCATCGGAAAAAATCCCTAAAAACGAAGCGAAAATCAAGGAGGCTAAACATCCAGCAGACAACACCATTGCAACCTGCTGCTTCGTCAATCCACTAGCGTTCACCATTTCATACTCTCCATTAACTAGCCATAAACCTTCCAACACTGCAAATGAATCCACATAACACATAATTATAAAAAAAAAGTAATCATAATTAAACCTAAATTAGGAAAGATGAAATTACGGAGGAGTACCTGAGGAGAGAGAATAGAGGAAGATGAATTTGCGCTGAAAATGGAGGAACGAAGCGGAGGAGGAGGGGGAGGAAACAGAGGAATGATCGGAGAGAGACGACGTCGTTTTAGAGTGAGGAAAAAGGAAAATAGAGAGGAAAGAAGCGAGAAAAAGGAAAAGAAAAACGGTAGGGTTGAGCTGCCATACTTGAGTTTCGATTACTACTCCCATTTTTGAGCTATGGAGATACTAAGGAAATTGGAGTTTTTATGTGTCCGCCATTTTTAATCACACCAAAAGGTTGCAAGTTTAGCAGTTGGGGAGTGTTGAGAGTTGAAAATTGAGTCAGATCTGTAAATCAGTTTTGATTGATTGATTGTTTTTGTGTTTGTAACACGGCGTGGGCCACTGGGCCTTGTGGGCTGAAAAACTGTCACTGAAGAGTGAACATGGATGAGGCGCATCGTACTGTGACTTTGTGCACAAGTTCTCATCTAAGACGGTACTATCGTACTATCCGTCTTCAGCTTAAAAACGAGTCAATTACATATCACTTATTTATATAAAAATACATAAGAAAAAATAATATATTTATCTTATATACACAGATAATATGATACTTCACTCATCTTAAACTTAAGAGGAATAATATCATCAACCATCAACCATCATATTAATTCATCACCATAATCATTATTCATCACATTAATCTAAGAAGATTATCTTGCAGATTTTTCTTGAAAAAGGTTATGCTATTTTTTTTAGTTTATGTTTCATAGTATAATAATGGGTTATTTATGTAAATAATGCAACCTATACCTCTCCTTCTCGTGTTAATCCAACTTATGTTTTAACCCATATTAATCTGCCGTATGCACTCGTTCTTCTCATAATACACAGGTAACCGACTACTTATTTATCAGGTCACACTTGCAAACTTAAAAATCAGTAAAATCCAAAACAATAATAACACCTTTTTAACCCCTTCCCTTCATCCTCTTCACCAATCACCAAAGACCAAACCCTCAATTCATTAACTCAGATGTTCATTCTTCTGCTTTACACTTCAACCACTCACCCTAAATCTCATCTCACTCTTTCATCACATATTTTCCGGCGCTAAGATCCTTCCGTTGTCTCTCTGACACCGCCGTTCGACTCCCTCCGACGTCTCTTTGCCGCTGCTCATCAAGTCTGCTTCTTTGACGGCGTTCAACATTACCGACTACATAATGGATTCCTTTGTACGTTATGGTGAAATCTGGGATATTTACTGCATTAATTTATAGTCTTTTCAAATCCTAAGATCTGGAATACTGTTTGTATGGGTTGAAATCAATGTTGTATGATGCGTTTGAGATAGCAATGTTTTACTTTCTAGTTTTTAATTGAAGTCACATTCCAGTGAGTAGATGAATAAACTTAGAGGTTCGTTGAGAATTTTATGATAGAATTATCGCTGTTTTGTTTTGTGTACTCGGGAACCCAAACATGAACCGTAACCGAACCGGTTTTGAACACCTCTAGAGGAAGGAGGTAAGGGAGCGAAGGGATGGAGAATGATAATGATAATGAAAAAGGAAAAAGAAGAAATAAATCCTAGAAGAAGAATAAGATTCAGGAGAAAGAAGATCCATGGTTTTGAAATAAAATTAGGGGGACAATGGTGTTTGGTTGTCAGACCAACAAATTGCTACAAATTATTGTTGGTTGAAGATGTTGTATTATTCGATCAGAATTTTTATGGATTTTAATAAAATCTGCGTTTTGTTTAAATTTGGGAAAGTTACTGATTTAGGAAGATGAAGATTGATAAACAATGGGGAAAAGGGATCAGGAAAAAAAAAGTCACCTGTTGGGAAACCTGTGATATCAGGTCAATTATGGGATAAGTTTAGTACAAGTTAAATGATGTCAAAGTTCGGATTTTTCCCGGTTAAACTTTAGGTTGGATTAATATGAGAAGAGGGACCATAGTTTGGATTATTCTCATGAAATAACCCGTATAATAATAGTGAAGTTCGAATTATTTTATGGTGGCTTTTTTTATTGATTTTAGGGTAGTGTTTTGTAAGGCGGTATTCATTAAAATAATTGTACAGTGAATCCAAATAAACCCTATTCGTGAGTAAGTGGTTGTTAAAAGCAATCGTTTTTACGATAAATTTGTATAAAATCGTCTTACACATGTATTTGTGCCGATTTCATACACAATTGTGTGACTCTCATTATCAAGTTTCTTTCAACCTTTTTAGTATTTTCAATCTCATTTACTGGACAAGATATGAAACTAGGAAATTACTCCATATAACTACCTTCGCTACCCACAACATCTTAATTTTGAACATCGTTAATTACTTATCGTTGCATAGTTGGCTTTGAGATTAATTTAATTTTAATATTTATCAAAACACACATCTTTGTATGGAGTATTAATTTAACGGGTTGACAATATGAAGATGGCGCACCTATTTAGTTTTTTTTTCATGCTTTGTTCATGCAATAATGGAATTGTATCCTTTTTAGAGAGATAAGATAAATAAATCGGCTATGAGTATTTTTTTTTTTTGACATGAAGCTATTAGTTATCTCTTCCAGTAATTTGCTCTAACGATCTTTTGTGGATAATCATAGTCTTGTATAATTTGTTGCCAGCTTTGAACGATTTGAGAAATAGATTGATTCGATTGAAGATCAACAATTACATAGGATATATGATATTATGATGTTGATTATAAAGCATTATCATTTAGCAGTAGACGAGCCTCTCTTAAAATCTCCGATTTCCTAGATATATTTCTTTTTTGTAATATTTGGGTGTGTTGGAAAAAAAAATGTAAATAAAATAAATGAGACAATAAAAAAACACCTAAATAATTAGCCGGGATAAAAACAATAGCTATTAGCTTTAGCAAAAATTACTACTCCGTATTTTTTTTTTTGAAACCCACAGTAACTACTCCACATTATTTAAGACATGTAAATCGGGGATATCCGTCTTAAGCTTAAGATGGGTCAAGTAAGTATAATAAAACATACACCTGTCTTAAGAAACGTTAACAAACTTTAATACTTACTTGGCTTCTACGTCTATTTCTATTAATGATAAATACAACCCAATGAGTTGTATTAACATTACCCTTTTTTTTTGCATTTGAAATATAAAGAAATGTTTCATTTATCGTATCAGTCATTCCTAGGCTCCTAGCCATGGCTACATAATTTGGTTACTTGAAAACATCATACAAATGTAATTTAATCAAGCATTTTCAGCTCAAAATGTATTGAACATTGATTTTATGTTTCTTTTAATTTACACCATGATATTTTTCACTTACATATACTCCGTAGTTGTTAGAGTGGTGATTCTTGACCGTCCACTATATAAATTTTATGCATTTTCGGCTCACGGTATATTGGGCATTATAGAAATGTAATTTAACCAACATCATATTTTATTTTATTTCGTGCCATATTTTATACTTTTGCACATATCTCTTCAGGTCCATAGTAGATTTACTAAATGAAAAATGAGTTAATGATAACATTTTAATTAAAATCTTTTCTAACACAACCTGCTACATATATCATGTTTTAGGCTCTGTTTGGTAAAAATACCTGAAACCTGAAAATGTAGCTAAAAACTGAAAAACTAACTGAAACCTGAAAACATAACTGATATGGTAGCTGAAAACTAGGAACTGATAAGGTAGCTGATTATATAAAGAAGAGTTTGACAAACTAACTGAAAAGGTAACTGATTTTGATTAAATGACCTAAAAGGATATGGTAATTATTTAATAGTATAAATTTAAGGGGTAAAACGGAAAATTAAATCAAATTAGGTACCTGAAATCTCAAATACTACACTCTGTAGCATTTCATTTTAGATAGCTTATTTGGTTAAATAAGCTACTTGCCAAACGATTAAAAAAAATAAGGTACTTGAAATTTTAGTCAAATAAGCTACTTTGACCAAATCAAGTACCTGAAATGCCTTGCCAAACGGGGCTTAATTAGTACGGAGTAGTATAATGGGATGAATTGAATAATACTTAAGCCATAGTACTCGATCCGTCCCGGTCTTTTGTTTACTTATTTTATTTATGTATGTCTCATCATTTAATTACCTTTTTATATTTGGAATATTTTCGAAGGGTAATAATTTGATCATTCACATAACTCATCGTTCATTTGTCACTCAATAACATCACCCACAAATGGAACCCCTCCCCTCTCCTTAGTCTTTGTGCCAAAATTAAAGATAAACAAATGACCGAGGTCCGAGACGGAGAGACCCTCTCCTCTTCTTAATCTTTGTATCAAAATCAAATGTAAGCAAATGGCCTAAACGGAGAGAGTAGGATATTGGGATGAAAGGAGTAATACTCAGGTTATACTAATGGAATAATTTCAATTGACGGTGTTCACGCCGGGCTTTCGTTATGTTCCTCAATTTTAAAGGCGTTATTATTACCATCTGTAACGTATATAATTTTTTTCACAAAGAGATAAGTGCTAAAATTTCAAAATAAAATTACACATAAACATTGTTTAAAATAATTATGTCTAATGGTCTTGTATTGAGTCTTTGCACCGAATTTTCCAACTATTTAGAATTAAACGGTATTCTATTTTTTGTGATATTTAAACATATATACAGCCTTAAGACTTTTTTTTTTACTTTTGGATTGGGTCGCAGGCACCTTGATTATGTCTCGGAAAACAGGTTTTGTCGGAGGTGGTGAACGATTAAAATCGTTAAAAAGATATCATTAAGAATTTAAGATGACTTCAAGGTTAAGGGAGATGTAATGACTTCAAAAACTTGGAAGTATTGTTAGTGTGATCATTTTATTATGGCCATTAGATATCTATACAATAATATAAAAAGGTTAGTTGAGGGGTGGTTAGAAAATCCTATGTGGCATAGCTATATGGGTTTTAGAGAACAAAATCACGCATTCTTACACACCCTACAATTAGTCCGCAAAATTGGAAAAAAAAAGGAAAAAAAAAATCCACTCATCTTCCCCAACGCAAGAAGAGTTACTTACCAAATTCAATGACACAAATCTTAATTCTAATCCCTTAGAAGTAAAATAAAATCACTCTCTTTTAATTTGCTTGCTCTAAGGAAACTTCTTAAATACTCACAATAGAATGGGTGTTATTGTCATTGAATTCCCACTTTAAATCTAATCCCACAATTAAATAACTTCTTAAATACTCACAATAGAACGGGTGTTATTGTCATTGAATTCCCACTTTAAATCTATAAAAAATTGATGTATCAATCCTTCCTTTTCAACTTCCTCGGCTGATCATTCCCTATATTGATCGGCATGAACCAATGAACTCCACAACCTTGTGTCCCTGATTCTTCGCTGATCTACGATGTCGGTAACTACTTTCAAACCTACGGTTTTTTTGGGTTGCTATCACCGTCGCCGGAATGTATACTTTTTAAATTAATCTATAGTTTGCGTGTGTTCCGGTGAAGCTAATACTTAATTCATGCTAAATTCTGTATATTTGGAGCTTTGATTTAGTCAGACTTTTGCAGGTTTTGGTCCGATTGATTAAATACTACGCTTCACGATCTAATAATTGTTCCCCATATAATCATTGTAAGTGCCTGAACTTACAATCTTCCCTATTAAAACTTACCGCTTTTCCGCAAATAACTAAGCAGAATATTAGCTACTGTTATGGTTGATGTTGTTGCCGCTGATGTTACTGTTTATTGTACTCCTACTAATTATTATGATGTGTTTGTCGTTGTTTTTTGAATTGTAGGGTAAAGCTTTATGAGTTCTGCAATCACTTTTCACCAAAAACGAAGGAGAGATCGTTAACCACAGTTTGTAATTTTGTCTTGGTGTTTGGTTATGTTTGAGGATTAACGACTTTAAAAATGAACTACCAATTTAACATATTTCGAGTTTGTCTTTTTTGTAGCTACCTACAGTTTTTTGTAGTGGAAAGTTAACGTAAGCAATGAAGCCTATCAAAGTGAAAGTAATGACCTATGTACTGGAGCTCTTTTGGATGACGTAAGATGAGTACATCAGTCGGAAGATCACGAGGATGAAGAAATCTTTACGAACATTAGAGGATAGTAACCATGAGTTTATATTGCGTTATATTAATTCTGACGGTTACAAAGGAAAAGGGAACCTTAAAATCCCATAATCTTCCCCATATGTGAAGTGTGAACGACTTAACACAATTATTACTCTGTTTAATACTCTAAAGACTTTACATCCCTCATCATTAATGACCTGCAATCAAACTCCCCTCTTTATCTTCTTTCTCCTTTAATGATGCGAAACATTGTCTTTAGAGTATTAACTCCCGTGTATTTAACTACAGTATAATTATTTATCCTTGTAGTTGTGAGTTTGTGACCCTATTTCAGTTAATTTTTCTCATGATATGTTCTCTTCTCCCCCTACTCCGATCCGTATAGTTTCCCTCAAATATTGTGTTTTGTTTGTTTTTCGTTTTTGGCACGATATTAATTTGTACAACTAATTTGATTTCGATTTCAGGAGGATGATATAATTCCATATCCACTGCTTCTTTGTGGTATTTTTATAAGGAATTTTTAGTTATTATAATTTGCGAATTTTGTTGATTTACTTCTTGTATACGGAATATTTATCATTGCTACATGGAAATGTTGGCTATATTGCAAGTGTTATTAGGAGTATTACTCACAATAATTTAATGAGGTTGAGTATGTGATTGTTATGGAGTTCTATAACGAGTTTCATTTTTTTTTCTTTTCCCATATAACTCACATGTGTTGATTTATAAAGCTAACTAAGTTTCTTGGCTATGATTCACGTAGGTGCTTGGAGTTTGTAGTAGCAAAGGTGATAACAGATACATAGTGTAAGGGAAAGCTTGGCGCAAATAGTAGAGGATGATGACAACAAGACTACTTTAGAACTTTGAGAAAAGATGGTTTCTACATCAACCTTAAAATTTTCACAAATTCTCATTTGTGATGGACAAAATCCGTTAGGGTAAGTGGGAGGAAAAGTGGGAGAAGGTTGTGAGAGGTCATAAGCTTGTGATCGTCACAAGCAAGAGGGGCTATTAAATTTAATTCCTCTTATCTATTTCATCTGAACATCCAATTTGATAACCTCTTTATCTACGATCTCAGTAAAATTGTAGATGAAGTAGAGAACCTGAAGATAAGATTTTGGTTATTGCTAGAAATGCTTACAAAATATTCATGCATTATTGTTTTGATACAAAAGGAGAGAATATTTTGAGGTGACAAATATTCATGCATTATTGTTGAGGACTTTAGGGTACCGATTGTTGAAAGGTGAGCTAGATGGGTGTTTATGTATGTATACTGTAGGTTATATTATTTTTAAAATATTAAATAAAAATTAAAATAATATATTTTGTCTTCTATAAAAAAAACGGAGTACATTAATTGATAAAATCATCTTCTATCCGCTTTTAACCCTATTATTATCTCTCGATTCAATTGAAGTGTCCCTCATAAAAAATAAAGAAAAAGAGCAAGCTATTGAGATAAATGAAGTATATTCCTTTAATTTATAATTTTACAACAATTTGGTGTAGCTATTTTTTCTCAAGAAACCAACTGAAATCTTTTATACAGAAGTAAACTATAAGTATAAAATTCATGGATGCTGAGTGAATTTTTATGTAATATGGTAATACACGGTGGAAAGCATTATAAAAGTATAAATTATGATATCATCTATTCATGTCGGAATGACTTTAGTACTCCCTCTTATTCTCCATATTGTTCCCTTTTGCTAAGAGCACAAGGATTAAGGAAAAGAATAAAATAAGAGTAAAAGGGTTATGTGGGGTTTGGTGATAGGAGATATGGATGGATAATTAGAAGTTAAATAAGTAATTGTGGAGCCAAAATATTAAGGAAAGTAATAAAATATGAGTAAAAGAGTTGGGTGGGGTTTGGTAATAGGAGAGAGGAATGAATAAAACAAGATTAAAAGTTTCCAAAATAAAGGGGAATAAAACCTGAATAATCCGTTTAAGGAAATATAGAATAAAATAGTGAATAGGAGGGAGTACAATGGTAATATATATTCGGGAGAAATACTAGCTAATTCTCCTTCCAACCTTCTCTTTTACCTTCTCTCGCAGCCGATTAAAAGGCGAAGGGAGAAGGTTAGAGAGAAAGTTGTGAAAAGAGGTTGGAGAGAAAGTTGAAAAGAAAAGGTTGATAGCACCCCTCATATTCTGGATAGTGAAACCAAGGTGAATGTGGATACTGGATAGTGAGGTGTGTGAGAGGATGAAAGAGGGTAATATTTATCGGATGTACGATTTAGACAAATGAGCATTCTATTAATTTTATTTTCGGTCGTAGAAAAAAAAAACCACAAAAACATCGAAAGATATTTTGGCATGCACTAAATTAAATACTACTTCTCTTTCCTGATTATTTGTTTACTTTTGGTTTTAATACAAAGGCAAAGGAACAAGGAGCTAGAAGGCTAACTATTGGATGCTAAATGGACCAAATTGAGTGTAGAAGATTAAATTGGTCATCAAAAGCATAATCAAAATAGAAAGGTAGAACAATTACACTCCCAAAAAAAAAAAAAAAAGGTAAACAAATGACCGGAACAAATAGGGTATAACATAGTAACATGTTCGAGAGGGCACCAACAAAGTCCCGTGAATTCACGGGCAACTAAACTAGTTCATTATAAAATTGTTGGATTGAATGTCATGGCAGCCTCATAATTTCGGATTCTATTCATTTTTATAAGATGTTTGTACACTCAATCAAATATTTTATTTGTAGCTAAAATTTAAGACTTTTTTATTCTTATTATTTATATATACCCGTGGAATTTTGCACGGGTTCTAAACTAGTTTATCTTATATACACAGATAATATGATACTTTACCCATCTTAAACTTAAGAGGGATAATATCGTCTTAACGAAAACTTACTGAAATTTTTGATTATTGTTGGTGTTTATATTTGATAGACACTTACTCATAAATCATAATAGTATATTTGTTTGTTGTCGAGAAAAACATGTGATTGTTCTATTTTTAAAATTTTTTTGACGAAGTTTGTCGGGAGTTGGTATTACTTTAGACGTACCTGTATTTTTGTAAAGCTGTTTGGTTAGATATTTGCATGTGTATGTAATCGGCGAAAACATTCCTAAAAACGGTTTTTGGTATCTTTCATAATTTGTACCGGGTTATAAGTGTCTTTATATTATTATGAGTGAATCCCCAAAAAGTTATGCCCATGATAATTAGTTAACCTATCAATTGTTGTTCGTAATTTAAGATTTTAAGCCATCATTATAAGATGATCTCACATATAGTAAGAATTTCAATAAAGTGTTGTACTGTAACTTGTATGGGGATGACATGAGGAGTTAAGGTCTTATATTTAGTGAGTACCCTAGGTAGCATAGACACGGGCACGTGATACGGCGTCCCATGAAATTTAGGACAAAGGACACGTCATATAAATTTAATAAAATATATATATTTTATAGTTATAAACATTCAATTTTATTTTTATAAAAGTATTTGATATTAAATTTAAATAAGTAAAGGTAAAACTTGTCCGTGATTATAACTCATTTTCATTTTCCATCAAAACACATCTTCTAATCAAGCTATTTCAACAGCTCATTTCTCATCTAAAGAACATTATTCACCCCAAATGATGTCCAAATGTTATGGACACGCGTCGGACACGACCCAAATACCATGGAGACGCGTCGGACACGTGCCCAAATAAATGTTGAAAGTTAGACACGACTTTATAGGCGTCCGGCACATTTTGGCGTGTGTCCGAGGAGTGTCGGTGTCCGACACGGTGTCGGACACGGGACGACTGATTAATAGAAGTGTCCGTGCAACCTAGTGAGTACCTATGGAAGGTTGTGAAGGTAAAGTTAGGTTGTCATATATACGATGAAAAAAACACGGTATATGGAGTTTCGAATGAGTTCGAGTGGGTTAGGGTGAACCATAAACTTAGGGTTCGTTTGGTTATCCATACTAAAGCATATGAATTGTAATTTATGGAAAGTTGCTTACCTAGATCCCTCTAGATAAGTGGGAATTCATGTGGAATTCACTTCCTACATCTCAACCAAACAACTTTTTTCCATTTCATGTGATTTAAAAAATCGTGGGAACTCTTACTTCTTTGAAATTTCAATTCCCTTAGTGAACCAAACGACCCGTTAGTGTGCAGTTGAGAGTTGTGGTGGCTAATCAAGGTGATTTATGTTGTGCGAGTGAGGTTGTGTTGCTGACGCGGTTGCTGGATTTTAAGTTTATGGTTAGGCAAATCAATGTTTCCGGTGCAATAACGTTTTATTAGAGACCCATGCACATTTGAAAATTAGTGAAATTAAAATTAAATCACTAAAAACAAAATAAAGACATCTTAAAATTATTTTAGATATTTATTTGGAGCAAAAAATACAATCTTACATTGTGGACTATGATTATATCCCCCCCCCCCTAATATAAAAGTGTGTTGGGGGGAGATAAATCTCATAATTTGCGTTCCTTTGGGCGTTAGATGAACAGTCCAACTCTCCAAAATGAATAGTTTAATTGTTTTTGTCGTTTTGTGTGTGTTGGGCTGTTTAATTGGGTTGTGCCTTTTCTCATGGACTTCAGCTTTGTCTACTTTCTCACCGTTGATCTCATATCTTCCTCTTTGCATCTCTCCCCTCCATTCCTCCTCTCACTCTCACAACATACTCTCACCATCTCATCCACTCATTTCTCATTTCTCCTTTCTCCTTCTGATGTTCCCTTCTCCCTTCAGAAACCACCATTGATGACCCTAATGATGGGTTTCACCCACAGACACCGTCCCCTCCCCCTCTTCTGGCCTTACTTAACCACCTTTTCCGATCTAACCAAGGTCCGTGCCTTCTTTGCTATCCCCACATCATGGTTTTCACTGCTTTTATCTTCGCCACAGACACTGACACCGTCACCTTTTCTAACCCAACTTTACCGATGATGTGTTCATTTTATATATAATTTTACTCCTCATTTTATCTCGGTTTTGATTGCATATCATACTTTAATTAGTATATTTGTGAGCTAATCTTGTGTTCAAAGTGTATTGTTTGTATTTGTTACATTTTGTAGGAATCTAAGCATTTAGAGACTTTTTCCTATCACATTTGCAAGCACTAGAATATATGGCCAAGTATGAAAGCTAAATGGACCATGGAAGAAATTACAAGGCCAAGCATGAAGAGATGTGAAGTGTAGAATGCTAATTTGAACCCCACATTACAAGTCCACAAAATTCTACATAGATGCTCAACTTAGGACGCTCTTTGGAAGGTCTTAAGGTGCTAATTGTCACATTTAACCGGGTGATTAAGGAGGCTTAATTACGTTGCATGGGATTCCCCTGAGCATTAAAGCAAAAGTTGAAGAAGAATACCCGGAAACCCACGCCCCCGATCGGGGCTGGCAACCCCGATCGGGGTTGACCCCTTCTTTGCATTTTACGTTATGCCCCTATTTTCTTATAAATAGGGGCCTTAATCCGTCATTAGGGACATCTTCTTTACATCTTCCTTACGTCTTTCATACACTCTATTAGCCTTAAGCACAAAATTCTCTCTTAATTTTCATCTTTAGTTTTAATATTGTTAAGCATTTGGTTGTCAAACATTTGGTTCTAATTTTATTCAAACATTTGGTTCTCAATTGTTCTTTGCAAGTTCTAGTTTCTAAATTCCATTCTAATTCTAGTTTATTAATTTGCATTTCTGTTATATTTTTTTTTTTGGTAGAATGTGAGCTTTTCATTAATAATAAATCATTATTACAACACTAACAATCTTATCAATACAAGTAAAGGCTACAAAACCTTAAAAGTTATACTTGAATACTTAAGCTAAGTAGCCAATCCTTATCCCTTTGAGGCAAAGTAGTCTGAATTTTCTGAAGAATGCGCGCCTTCACTATTGATTGAATCTCCATAATCACTCTCCTTGGTGTAGCTAGTGTCAAGGAAAGCTTGCACTCATTTCTTTGTTTCCAAATACAGTACCATGTAGCCATCAATGTCAGCCTAACAACTTGCTTCTGCATCTTTGTACAGTTCAGGTTAGAGCCAGACAATCTCCTGCAAAACCAGTGTTCAATCCCACTAATAATCTGTGAACTATAAACACAGCTGCCAAAAAGATGATCATGTGTTTCAACATCTTGTTCACAAGTCACACAACTGTTACTGTCACAAATCTGCAACTGGAACAGCTTATCCCTAGTCTGCAGACCTTGATGCTTAACCATCCAGCCAACTAAAGAATGCTTAGGTATGTTCCAAGAATCCCAAACACTATTATACCACTGGACAAGGGGGTGTGGACCCTGCAACCAGTAGTAACCAGACTGAATTAAGTAGCCCCTAGCATCTGACTGCCAGTGACCACCCACAAAACCATAGTTCAGTATATCCTTAACTTTACAGATATTTCTCCAGTTCCAATTGGAATCAGGAGGAGGTTGATAACTTTGTCAATCTGCTCCTTTTAGATAGACATGATCAATCCATAGTACCCACAACCTGTCAGCTTTAGTATGTATCCAGTTAACTAATTTACCAACAGTAGCCTTATTCCACACCTCAACACTTTTTATATCAAGTCCACCTTCCTTCTTTCTGCAACAAATTTTCTCCCAAGCAATCAGAGGTATCCTGTGATATTTAGACTCCCCACTCCAAAAGAAATTCCTGCAAATTGCTATTATTCTGATAACTCCTTTAGGGATAAGAAAAATAGAAGCCCAATAATTATGGAGAGTATTTAACACAGAATTGATTAAAA
Source organism: Silene latifolia (assembly GCF_048544455.1). Taxonomy (NCBI): domain Eukaryota; kingdom Viridiplantae; phylum Streptophyta; class Magnoliopsida; order Caryophyllales; family Caryophyllaceae; genus Silene; species Silene latifolia. Next base: position 22,859,697 of record NC_133537.1, on the reverse strand, counting down.
CAAGCCTTCCTGCATAACTTAACTTCCTTGCACCAATGCCTCTGATCTTATGCACCACCTTATCCAAAAGTATATGACAATCAGCTTTAGACAATCTGCCAGGTTGGATGGGCGCCCCCAAATATTTGAATGGTAATACTCCTTGTTGAAACCCTGAAACCTGAACAACATCCATTCTCACCTCATCAGAGATCCCATTAAACACAACCTCTGACTTAGAAGCATTAACCCTCAAGCCATAAGTTTCAGAGAAAGTAGATAAGGCCCTCAGTAGAAGCATAATTGACCTGATATCACCCTTACAGAACATGAGCAAGTCATCAGCAAAGAGAAGATGGGTTAACTTTAGGCTCTTACAAAGAGGATGATATCTAAAGTACCATCTCCTAGTGGCATACTCCATAACCCTTGTCAGGTACTCCATACAAATGCAGAAAATGAGGGGAGAGATAGGATCTCCTTGCCTCAATCCTCTTTTGCCATGAAAGAAACCAAATGGTGAACCATTTAAATTAAGAGTATAAGAAGGAGTAGTAATGCAAAGCATAATCAACTTCCTAAAATGCTCAGGAAAGTTAAGTGCTTGTAATATTTGGTCCACAAATTGCCACTCAATTGAATCATAGGCCTTCTGTAAGTCAAGCTTGAACATACACCTTGGTGAAACCATACCTCTATTATACAATCTTACCAGGTCTTGACAAATGAGTATATTTTCAAGAATACTTCTCCTTTTAACAAACGCACCTTGATTCCTTCTAATAATATCTGGTAAGACCCTTGCTAGTCTATTGCACATTATCTTAGAAATTACCTTATAGAGGACATTACAACAAGAGATAGGTCTGAAATGTTTCACACTTGTAGGTCTATCCAGTTTAGGAATTAAAGTGATAACAGTGGAATTAACCTGAGTCAAAAGCCTCCTAGCATAAAAAAAATTAATAACAACAGCACCAACCTCATCACCTACAATATCCCATGCATCCTTATAAAATTGGCTTGAGTAGCCATCAGGACCAGGAGATTTACCATTGGGAATACTGAAGATGCTGTGCTTAACTTCCTCCATAGTAACTGGTTGGGCTAAAATGAGCCTGTGTTCCTCAGTACAACAGGGACCACCAGTCACTACATGTTGCTGTACAGAAAGAGTCTGAGTATGAGAACCCAGCAATGCCTGGTAATAGTCCAAGAAGGCCATCTGGATATCAGCTCCCTCAGTACAAAGCCTCCCATCTTTATCTTCAATTTGGAACACCTTATTCATCATAATTCTTTTTTTAATAGCATGATGGAAATAAGCAGTGTTTAAATCCCCCTCAATAGACCATTGGATTTTAGCTTTCTGAGATAAAAAACTATCTCTAGCCACAGTAAGCTCCTTAAGATCACTAGCTAAGTCCAATTCTTGTTGAATAAGATTCAGATCCCCAGGATTGTCAACCAAAGCTTGCTGAATATTAGCTAAAGCCATACTTGCAATAACAGCAGTGTTTTCAATATCAGAGAAGCAAGCATTGTTTAACTTCTTGAGAACTGGTTTGAGGGCTTTTAACTTCTTAATTACTCCAAACATTTTAGTGCCAGGAAATACTCTCCTCCATACATTAAGCATACTAGGTTTAAAATCTGCAGCTTTGCCCCACATATTGAAATTCTTAAAACTTCTTTTCCCTCCCAAATCAGCTCTTCTATTCACCACAGTACAAGGGCAATGATCAAATAGACCCTCAGGATGGAAGTGTGCAATATAATCACCAAACATAGCCATCCATTCAAGATTCCCCATTGCCCTATCTAACCTGTTATACACTCTAGTAGAAGCCTCTTGCTTATTAGACCAAGTATAGAGGGCCCCAGTAGCTGAAATATCATCCATAGAACATAAGGAGGCACATTCTTGAAACTGTTCCATTTCAACCTCAGTAGTTTGGCCACCAAGTCTTTCAATAGGAGATAGAACAGTATTAAAATCTCCAAGCCAGAGCCAAGGATCAGAACAATCAGTAGCCACATGTTTAAGAAAATCCCACAGCTCCACTCTTTCATATAAATCATTAAAAGCATAAATCATTGTTAAGTAAAACTTCCTACCATCAGTTTGAGACTGGACTAACATATGGATATATTGTGCATTATAAGCCAAAAATTGTATATCAAAATAAGAAGGTCTCCAAAAAATCCAGATTCTCCCCCCTTTATGCCACCTGCAGTTAGTGGTCACACTCCAACCATCACAAATAGAAGTAGGTCTCTTAAGTAGAGTATTAGGCTTAAGCTTAGTTTCCAGCAACCCAAACAGCCCAACCCCATTATTGTGCATAAACCATTTGACCACTTTCTGCTTATTCAGGTCATTAAGACCCCTAACATTCCAAAAACCTATATTATGCATCAAGAATGGTCTCTGGAGGGTCCTTACCACTCTCAGCCACTCCCCCTCCAGGAGTAGCATTACTTACCAAAACATCTGCAAAAGTATATGGACTGAATTTCCTAGATAATCTGACACCAGCCAGTCCCCCTTGTCTATTTATCCTCATAATTTGCTTTGCAGGTGTAGATTTGACTAAGGGAGTCTATCTAACCTGACCCAAAGGAGGGAAAGCCTCAGGTGTAAGAATAGTAGGAGACTGAACAACAGTCTGAGTTTTCTGCACTGGCCTCCAAACTTGTTGGGAAGGATTTTTTTGGTTTAGGTACACTGCTTTGGATCTGTTTCTTCCCTTTTTTAGGAACAGGCTTCCTACATTGTGTGGCAAGATGACCTATACCAGTACAACTAGTAAAGGTAATAGGTTTCCACTCATATGACACAGAAACAGTAACCACTTTGCCATGTTCATCTAGAAATTTGACCATATCAGGCAAACTCTGATCCATTTTCAATTCAACCAAAACCCTAGCATAACTCAACTGAATCTTATCCACAGTAGGTCCATCCAGTTGAACAAAATTCCCCACAAGACCAGCTATCTTAGGTAAACATCTCCCCCAGAATTTCAATGGTATACCAGCAAGACGAATCCAAACAGGGACCACATCAACCTTGCCCTTCTCTAATTCAGATGAGACTTCCCAGGGTTTAATGACTATAGGTTTATTATCAAACAGATAGTACCCAGATTTTAGTAAAGCATCCCTACTACCCTGTTTGGAAAACCTAACAAGGAAAATCCCATTATCCAAGAACGACACTCTGTCAACGTCAATTCTCCCCAAACATTATAGACATAGTCCTCTATAAGCTTCCATGGTGGATTGGCACCTAAAACTTAACAAAAGACAGAGTTTTTCCAAAATTCTACCTCAGGTTGGATGTCCTCTGACGTAAATTGAAGCATCTTCACCAAGTCTTCCTCCTCTGCAATAGGCTCCATGACCGGTTGATCTTTATCATTTCTTCTAAGTATCCACCCATCCTTTGTGGTATCTGCAGAAGTAGGACCCCTAAAGGTAGCAACTTTAGGACCCAGCTTCGAAGAACTTGCTCCATTACTGCCAAGCAGAGCATTTTTAGCACCAGAAGCCGAGGATGAAGATGAAATTTTTTGTAATCGCGAAAAACGGTTATGGGTGTTGTGTTTAACGACCGTCATTATTATTTAGGTTTCCTGAATTTTAGAGCTTTTCTCTCTCTAGTTTATCTCTCATGTTACATAGATATAAAATTATCATTTCTGTTATATTGTTTTATCATTAGTACTTTTATTATTCCACATAGTTTGTTATTACATTTTACGATTCAACAATTAGTTCATATCATTTCTATAAGCATGTCTAGCATTTCATACAATATAGTTTGTAGTTTACATTTCGTCATGAGTAGCTAAATTTCCTTAATATAGGGACTAGGGAAGCCATGCAAAATCTAATATATGAAAAATGATAAATTAGATTGATATAATATTGTCTAATTGTTTCTATCACATGTTTGCATCGTCACGTTCAATCCTTGTTTAGTGGCCATAATCATTGATTAAGTTTATTAATTCGTTTTATAAGTCGAGAGGCACGAAATCGGATTAGACTAAGCATGTATAGTAGGACGACCTAGTCATAAACGAGAGTTTCCCTAGGACCCGGTCTATGGTTGACACTAATATCGTGAGGTGGGTGTCTTTAAGCCTAAACAATTGACAATGTTATTATTTCTGAGTTTAGCATGAATATATATTTGCATTTGCATGTGTGACCCGACTCCCCTAGACTCCTTTAATCAAATAGTTTACATCACTTTATTTGTTAATCATCAAACCAACCAACAAACCAAACCAAACGTAATCGACCTTTATAAAAATCTTTCCATAGCATTTCATAGCGCAATTTCCATCTCCTTGTGTTCGACCCCTATTACTACATTAATTTGTGTCTAGGGTAATTATCTTTGCATAGGTGTGCGATAGCCTATCAAATTTTGGTGCCGTTACCAGGGAACATGGTTTTATTGCGTTTTGATTTGTCGATTTTTATCTTATTTTCTTTTGTCTTAGGGCACACTGGTTCCTTGAGACCGTTACTTATCATTTTCTAGAGATTGTTGTCTTATGCCCAGGTCTTCTCGTAGTGGAGATTTGCTTTTACCAGATTCCGTGTCCGAGAAAACCTTTAGGAGAAGACGACGTTTTTGGAAAGAACTGAAAGAAGCCGCTTCTCCCATGCAAGCTGAGAGTGCTAGAAAGTCTTATCTAGACGATCTTAAAGTTCTTGAAGAGGAGGAGGTTTCTAGCTCATCATCTTCACTACCACCACCATCTCCAACTAAAAAGATGGTGAAACTTTCCGATCACTCAAAGCCCACTGCGGCCATGCTTCCGGCCGATATCACAACTACTCAAATCACTGCGCCGGAATTCGAGATCAAGACGGCTTTCATTAGCCTTGTGGAGAGGAAGCAATTTGGGGAAAGTCCTTTGGAGGATCCCAATTTGCACGTGCAAAACTTTTGCGATTATTGCTCCATGATTCGACAAACGGGCGTCACTCAAGCCCAAATTAGGGAAATAATTTTACCTTTCTCTTTGAAGGACAAGGCAAAGCTTTGGATCAATAGCCTTGATCGCACCGCCATGGGAATCACAAATTGGGAGACATTGGCTCTTGCTTTCTATCAAAAGTTTTTTCCACCAGAGAAAACTCAAATCTTGAGGAGCCAAATCACCGGATTCCGTCAACAAGCTCTTGAGAGCTTATACAAGGCTTGGGAGAGGTACAAGGAGTTATAAAGGCAATGCCCACATCATGGGTTGGATGCTTGGTTCCTAGCTATAACATTCTACAATGGATGTTGTGTCGAGTCCCGAAGGATTCTTGATTCCGCCAACAATGGGCGGTTTAATCAAATTGACACCGATATTGCTCATGCCACGATCGAATATACGGTTATTCATGACGCGCAATATGTCAATTCTCGAAGTGTGCCACTCAAAGGTATAGAAGAATCCTCCTACAATCCCGTCTTATTAGCTCAAATTGCCTTACTCCAATAACAATTGGCGGAACGAGATGCCAAGGATTCTATTCAACAACTCAATGCCATGTCCTCTATGAGTCAAATCATTGTTTGTGAAGGTTGTGGGGTGCGGGTCATTATGCCGCTCTATGCCAAGCTACTATGGAAGAGGTATGCACTTATCAAGCTTTTAGACAAAGTTCATATCCACCGGGTACATTTTCCAACACTTATAACCTGAATTCAAGATTTCATCCAAACATGTCTTATAAAAGTAATAATGTGCTTAACCCTCAATCTCAACTCCAACCACAACAACAAAAGTATAATTCTCCACCGGGTTACCAAAGTCAAAACCAACAACAAAGATCACCTCAACAAAATTACCAACAAAATCAAGGGCCACCACCTCAAAATGGCCAACAAAACAACCAAGGAGGAGGTAAACTTGAGGCCTTGGTAATGCAAATGGCTAAGACCCAATCGAAAATGTTTGCTCAAGTACAAAAGAGTGACCAATCTCACAATGCCGCAATCAAGATGTTGGAGCAACAAATGGCTCAACTAGCCTCATCTAGCTTTTCAAGGAAGACGGGTCAATTACCACCTCAAGGTGAGCAACCACATGCGGTCGTTAATTCTATTTCCTTGAGAAGTGGTACAAGCTATGATGGAGCATCCATGACTTTGGATGACAAAGTGGTTGTTAAAAAGCCCAAGTTTGTGGGAAATGACAAAAAGAGGGCTACTGAAGAGCCTCTTGTTAGGGACCGTGTGCCATTTCCTCATCGATTATTGATGCTTAAGAGGAAGAGCAAGCTTGGTACCCAAGAAAGTGACGAGGTGATTGTTGAGAAAGAGGTATCTCCTAATGCTAAGGAGGGTGATGCCGATTCAAAGAAGGTGGATGTTCCTATTGAGGTTGAGAGAGAGAAAGTGAAAGATGTGGAGGATGCTCCTCCAAAGGAAGTTGTTCAAGTGCCGTTTCCCCATCGTATAGAAAAGCACAAGGAAGAAGTTAAGTTTGGTAAGTTCTTGGAAGTTGTTAAGAATTTACAAGTCACCGTTCTATTTACTGAATTACTCACCCAAGTCTCTTCCTACTCAAAGTTTATGAAGGAAATCCTCTCAAAGAAGCGATCCTTCAATGAGGTTGAGACCATTGCTTTCACCGAAGAGTGTAGTGCACTATTATAAAACAAGTCTCCCCCGAAACTTAAGGACCCCGGTAGTTATTCTATTCCTTGCACTATAGGCACATATACCATTGATAAGGCCCTTTGCGACCTAGGTGCTAGTGTAAGTGTCATGCCCTATTCAATTTGTGAAAAACTTAACATGGGTGCTTTAAAATGCACAAGTATCACGTTGCAAATAGCGGACCGTTTTTTAAAGCGGCTTTTAGGTGTCTTAGAAGATGTGCCCGTCAAAGTTGGCAAGTTTTTCATACCCGTTGCATACTTGATATGGCCGAGGACTCACAAACCCTAATTATATTGGTTAGGCCATTCTTGCACACCGAGGGTGCGTTAATTGATGTGAAAAATGGAAAGTTAACATTAAAAGTAGGTGATGAGCGGGTTACCTTTAGCAAAAACAACACCATTAGAAGCCCAATTTTACAAGAGTCTTGTTATTTACTTAGCACTATGGATTCTTCTAATGCCTCTTCTACACTTGGATCCTTACTGATGGAACATTGGAGGAAGATATTGGTGTTGTTTTTTTTGTAGGTGACGATGCTAAGGGCACTATTGCTAAGAGTGCTAAAAAGAAAGGGAAATTTTATTTGAAAATTTTCAAATGGTTGCGCAATGCAAAAGGAGCTATGAAATGGAGCTCGGTTGGTGGCAAGCTCAATGATGAAACTTGATCAAATAGTTTCTTACGTCGTGCGGGACGTTAAACCAGCTTTTCTTGGGTGGAAACCCAGGCTTTTTATTTGCTTTTATTTATTTTTATTTTTAATTTTCCGCAATTTACTATTTTTCGTAGAATTAGGAATAAAATACTAAACTTGACGATGTTTGTTTTTGTGACTTATAGGTGAAAATGAAGAAAAGGAGGCTTAAAGGAGAAAATTCACGCTTCCCCATGCAAAAAACCCGTTCGGGGACGTAAGTTTCAAAAACGGGATGGAAATAAAAGAATACGAAAGCAAAAGCAAAAAGGCGTGATGACTGGGCAACCCCGACCAACCTTGATCGGGGACGTGGTTCTCATTTTTCGTGGCAGCTCTATTAGACGAGTAAAAAAAAAAGAGCAAAATTACTCTATCATTTCCCAGCACACGACGGTACCCTTCTTCTCCTATCTCTCTTATTTCTTCACTTTTATTCACCTAAAATCACAAGGAAACATCAATTCCTTCATCATTTTGCAAGAATCTTTCATCATTAATCATCATCAAGTAAGTATTTCTCTCTTTTCTCTTTAATTTCATCCATTTTAATCAATTCAATCATGTTTATCAAACCCTAACTCAAATTGGGGGAAATTGATTTTGTGCTTATTTGTACTAGAAATTTATTGTATTATACTCTATTCATATTTATAGGATGAATTAGTTCACTAATTTGTTCTATTATGTCTATTTGGATGGATTTTGGTTTGCCTTAAGATGATTTTTTGTCTTAAATTTCAGAAAAATTGCACCAAGAAGACCTCCTACCCAAGGTGCTTCTAAGAGGACAAGAGATGATGCGGAATCCTCCCGGGCTGCGGAGGATGTGCAAATGGAAGAGGTCCCGGAATGGCAAGATCCGTATTTTCCCCGAGTAATTTTCAATTGCCAAAAGCAGTATGACAATTGGGTCATCCTAAGAAACAAAGGTATGAAACCGACTAAATTTATAAACCAAGCTTCTTTGAACAATATTGGCATAGAAAATAATGCTAAGGCATTATTTAAGAACCTTGGTATGAAACATTGTTATACTATGGATTATAAAACCTTTTCCGAACTTACCCTTGAGTTCTTGAGCTCTTTTGAGTTTCATAGGTCGAGAAAACCCGGTGTTGTGCTTTTTGTGACTTTCATATTGTTTAATGATGATCATAGATTGGACCTAGCGGACTTTGTTAATATCTTCCAATTGCCGCATCGAGACTTACCTACTGAATCACCCGAGTCTTATGACCCGGTTCTTACATGGAAATCCATTTCTCACTTCCCTTTTAAAGATTGGGACCATGTCCCTCACCAATACATTCACTACCCTGACATTCGTGTTTGGCTGGGGTGGACTTTCTTTGGGAGAAATGAGCCTCATTCGGTGAGGAAAGTTGAGGTTGAGATTTTGGGTGCCTTCCTTAATGTTAATGGTGAAGAAAATTGGGGGATCAATATCCCCTACTATGGACAATGGGGTCACGGGGGCGCTTGGGAAACAAGCGTTTGCATTTTTGGAGTCGCCACCAATTTATTGTGGAAAATTGGAAACCGTTCGAATACCTCGTGCCATGTCAAGACACAAAGTAGTGACATGAACACCAAGAACTCGTTACCCTTAGCATTCTATGTCTAGAATGACTCTCGTGGATGCCAATGAACACGGATGTTCACAGAGATCTGGAGTAAGGGGTGAGGGTACGTATTAGGAAGCTCTTTTGATCGAACACCTAATCCCGGCCGCCTTGATAGCGGCCTCTACTAATGATTAGGGAAATTATCTATACTTGATATATCGTCGATTATATGCATGCAATGCAACATCCAAGTTTTAATCCAAACATGTGAGAATTAACTAAGTTGGTGAACAAGTAATTAGCATACAATAAATGTCAAAGTAGGGATTTAAGCTCAATTATATGTGAAGGCATACAAATGGTACAATAAAAGAAATACAATAAAATACAATAATGAAAATTACAATAATTACAATGGATTCAATTGAAGAAAGAACAAAATAAACGAATTAAGCGAACAGGAATTAAGCGATAATACGTTTAATAGTAGATTAATACATAAGCTAATTAAGCTAGGCCAAGGCAGAACGGAAGTTTAGAGACAGAAATCAACCTGGAACAGGCGCAGCAGAGCTGCGCCCTCTGGAAGAGGCGCAGCAGTTGCTGCGTCTGTTCCAAGGGTGAGTTCTGGCTGTGAAGCCGGAACTGCAAATCGTTAATGTTAATTGGTGAATTTAAGGATTAATTATGATATTCGACTCGGATGAAAGTGATTTAATGTGTTAATTACATGCGAATGGGCCATAAAAGCAATAAAACATCGATGAAACGAATGTCAACGAATTAATCACATGAATGAAAGATTGATTAGTGACATAGGTGAACTAAATAGGTTAAATATGACAAATTAATGACGAATAGACAGATGGAAATATATCAAAGGTCGAATTCCAGAAACTCAATATGAAAGAATCGAATCTCTACAACCCGGATTGATTTTAATGACGAAAACCCGCAAATATTGGATTACTTGGGATTTAAGTCGGGATTTAACTGTAACACCCCCATACTCCGAGTGCCTTACCAGGACCACTCAGGTATGAAGACATCACCATCTCGGTTGCCCGAGGTATGATAATCAAATAGACAAAACAGAAACAACATTTATTATAAGTAATTTAATGAATAAGTACAATCCTCGAAACCAAACTGAAAGTACAATACATTATTCCAAACTATCTGTTCTCAACTGAAATGTAAATAAATACTAAACTACAAAGAAGACTCTATCGTCATGTCGTGGCCATCCCAGCTATCCCAAGATCTCATCTCTATACCTGTTCAATATCTGCTCACCATCCCCGAATGGATCACCGCAGGTTTTACAAAACAACACCGGGGTCAGTACTAATCACACAATCAATATAGATAACAACAATAAGACAAACAGACAGCTGAACTGTCACACACACACACACCACCAACTCCCATCATCTCAATACTGACTGTCCACCTTTGGACCCAGCCACGCTGGGGGACCGCACCGTTCCCACCTAAGCCCCGCTCATCGTACGAGCGATAACCCTGTCCATTAATGTGCACATCCTCTTTCGTGGCGGGTTCCACGAAGGGCGAAACTAGGGCGTGAGATCACTCCCGCAAGTGACCCCACTCAGCCGAGAACGCATCTCGAGAGCCATAGAAACCAATCACAATCACAATCACAATCACAATCACAATCATCATATTAAACAACTAATTACAGCACATCACCAATATCCCATTATGGGACTAATACTGAGTAGGAAATCCTACCTGGAAAGCACAACACGCAGACGGTATCTACAGCTATCTCAAAACGCCTCTTCTACGAATTCTCCTCCTAACATATAACACATAAAGACTACCAATTACTTACTATTCATAAAACCCCCAAATCCTAAATTAGGGTTTGACCAAACCTAGCAAAACATTATATAAATTATATTAAAAGCTTACCCTCGACGCAAGGAATCCAACGACACGAACTACGATACGAACTGACCGTCTGAACTCCGGGAATTGTTAAGGATGCGATTAGGAAGATGACTGACTGCTTTCTCTCTTAAACAGGTTTTAGGTTTTGGTAAAAGTGAATTAAAACAACGACGATTATGTTTAAATACCCTAATCGCATAATTAACAAAACCCGCGAAAAACTCCCCGTAAACCGGACACTCGATCGAGTACCCCCTTACTCGATCGAGTACCCCAGCTACTCGATCGAGTACCCAACAGGTCAGAAACTATTTTGCTTCGCCACTTACCCTTACTCGACAGAGTAAGGCCTACTCGATAGAGTACCCCCAAGACTATAAATACGGAGTATTA